>NC_086446.1:593223580-593523580 GCF_028390025.1 Pseudophryne corroboree | reverse complement strand
ACCTCCTTCCCTCAGTAAGAGCATTGAAGATGGAACGTGGCTGGGTCTTCCAGCATGACAATGACCCCAAACACACCGCCCAGGCAACTAAGGAGGAGCTCCGTAAGAAGCATTTCAAGGTCATGGAGTGGCCTAGGCAGTCTCCAGACCTCAACCCAATAGAAAATCTGTGGAGGAAGTTGAAATTCCGTGTTGCCCGGCGACAGCCCCAAAACATGACAGATCTAGAGAAGATCTGCATGGAAGAGTGGGCCAAAGTACCTGCTACAGTGTGTGCAAACCTGGTCAAGAACTACAGGAAACATTTGACCTCTGTAATTGCCAACCGAGGTTATATTACAAAGTATTGAGTTAAACTTTTTGATTGTCCAAATATTTATTTTCTGCAAGAATATACAAATAAATTGTTTAAAAATCATACAATGTGATTTCCCAGGTTTATTTTTTCAGATTCTATCTCTCACAGTTGAAGTGTACCTATGATGGAAACTACAGACCTCCCTCATCTTTTTAAGTGGGTCAACTTGCACAATCGGTGACTGTACAAAAACTTTTTTACCCTACTGTGTGTGTGTGTGTATGTATGTATGTATATATATATATGTGCATGTATATATATATATATGTGTGTGTGTGTGTGTGTGTGTGTGTGTGTGTGTGTGTGTGTGTGTGTGTATGTATATATATATATATATATATAGAAGATGGGGGATAGGGGTATCAGTGACCAACAGTGTTTCTAAAAGTAAATCTCTCAATAAGAGGTCTAAATACTAAGAATTTATATTTTAAAACAAAAATATATAAATGTATATAAAACCTTGCTGAAATCAAACAGACGAAACGCGTTGGGTGTACCTCATTGACTCTCTACACTAAAGATAAGCTCAAACTCTCTTATTATTTTTAGTCTTGACCTTTTTAGTTTTTTTGTGTTTTAGTTTTAAATTATTGTATATTTTTAGAATAAACTTATTATTATACTTTTTATCATAAAAAATTCTCCATTTATATATTTTTGTTTTAAAACATAAATTCTTAGTGTTTAGCCTTCTTATTGAGAGATTTACTTTTAGAAACGCCGTTGGTCGCTGATACCCCTAGCCCTCATCCATATTTTACTTAGCAGCATTTTACCCATGCTGACCATTTAGGGGCTAGCTGACACCCTATATCTATAAGGGAGTGGTCTAATTGTCAATAGTGTTTCTTTTATATTGTGCTCTTACCAACGTATGTGGCGCCATACTCCTATTGCTCATATACATATAATATCGTTTTTTGTTTGTTGTACAACATTAGTTACAGATGGATAAATGTGAGAAGTCTGGCACATTTTATTGCAGATCTCATTTTCACATGTTTGGATATTAGATTGTGTTATATTTTTTCTTTGCTTTGCAGGCCATTTACAGTAAAAGCAAAAAGACTAATAGCAAGCTACCACCGCTGTGTGGTACACAAGGAAATCAGAACTGCTGTTAGCATAATGAACGCTTTGTTGCAGCTGAGACCAGAAAGACATTCCCACTGTATACTGCACTGTGTTTTATATAACCTGCATTATCATTGCAACAAAGATCTGTTAAGATTAATTCATGAAAAATGTGGAGGCTCAATAGAGCTCAGACAATTAACAAGCATTTTTACTTTTATGATTGCGTGTGTGTGTATAGTTAGGGTTATATTGTCTCTTTTGTTCTCTGCTTTACACTGTACTTTTATAGCCATTAACAAGCAGCATTTACCTGGATAAAAGTGTTGTTTTTCTTTATCCTACCAGTTAAATGCTTTATAAATGCTTTGTTATTTGTCTTTTTTTCCAGCTGAGGACAGAAGCACCATATCCCCAGGAAAGCCTGGCCAAAGAGAAAGGGAGTCATTTGACGGCAGGAATCTTCTGAAGGTCAGTGAGGAAAGGTCACTCTTAAAGACATGGATTGCTTTTTGTATATGCAGTACAGGGTATATTTAAATGTTGCATGGCCTTTTGTTTTATTATATTTATTATATTTTTCCCTTGACTCCTGCTCTGTATTCTCTGGCGGAATCGATAGCTAATATTCAGGACATCAATGCTTGGAGAATTTTCGTTGGGTCCATGTTATATTTCTCTCGATTAGATGATAGCAATTCATTATGTATTGCCATTGTGCAGCAAGCTTTCAAATTCTCCAGGTAATATAACAGCACCTTGCAGCATTCTGATTCTCAGAGGGACGTAGACTTAAATAAAAAATTTTAAAAAAGTAAAGAAAATGCAATGGTTGATAGTTATACAGTACATCTGCTGATTACTGCAAGGATAAATACTGGGGTTACAGATGTGTTCTTCCTCATATTCGCAGTGATCCTTTTGCACGTGCGAACGGATCGTGGCAGTGACTAGTCACACCCAGCATGGAAGCAGGGTGCATACGCACATGCCCGCGCACAGTCGTGACCATGCTTTTTGTGGCAAACAAGTTGCGTTTTCCATGAATGGTCGCACAGATGAACTAGCACTCATCTGTATGTTTAGCATATTGCTCACTCAGCATTTTAATATATCATACATAGCTAGAAATATATTGTGATCTGGCAAAATATAGCAAAAGATCTTGTGGTCACTTATAATGTGGAGATTTATAGTACAGGTGTCGGAAATTTTCCAGGATGTAGTTATGTGACTGGCTTCCTCTAAATCCCGACAGTCGGCATGCCGATTATCAGGGACTATTCCCACTTGTGGGTGTCCATGACACCCATAGAGTGGGAATAGAACATGTGGCGAGCACAAGGGGCATCATTTCGCAAACCCCCCCTGCCGGCATTCTAGTTGTGGGATCTCGCCGTCGGTATGGTGACCGGGATCCCAAGCACCGGTCACCCATACCCAACCCAATTTTCCCATCCCCCACCTGATTGGTGAAGGTTTCTCTGCTCTGGAAAATCCACAGTCAACACTCGGGAGATTCCTAATGAAGTTGGGGACCAAAAGACAGATACAATTTCCAGATTAGGAATTAGCCTTTAACACTGTTTGTATTCAAATTATGTGTCAAACTAGTAACTGTTCCAGATTTTGATTCAAATATACAGAATGTAATCCATAAATTCCAAGAATGTCAGGCTGAAGGGTCGGCCCCCACACATTTTCACCTCACCAAACCTGGCCCTCTTTGCAAAAAGTTTGGACACCCCTGATCTAGACTTTACTTTTACTGGGGGTGGTTTAAGAATCCTGACTCCCCCTACTCATAGCTCCCCCACTTAGTTCTTCCCTCCCCTTTTCAATAAAAATTAAAAAAGCCATTGATAGATACTGAAATTTTCTACAGCGGGGTACACTGGTATTCCACAGGGAATAACATTGGGTGTAGAGTTGGATCTTGATCCAAGGCATCAACAGGCTAAAGCTTTGACTGTTCCCAGGATGCACTGCACCGCCTCCTCTATAGCTCCGCCTCCAAGCACTGGAGCTCAGTTTGTAAGTTGGTGCCTGCAGTGCAGGTTACTAACAGGGCGGGAGCTGCGCTAGGCAGCCCTAATAAGAGCTTTTTAAGAAGAAAGAAGACTTCAAGGGCCGCAGCACAGGCACTAGATGCTGTGTATTTCATGCTGACATTCTGTGCTGCGGCTCCATCACCTTCCCCAGCGGCGCTGCATACTCCCGCACCCTGGTTGCCGGGTACTTGCAGCGGAGGCGCTCCGGTTGAACACATCACCGCTGCTGCTCTTCTGGATCGCATGGCCTACTTCAGGGAGGAGGTAAGAGGGTCTCCCAGGTGGGACCCGCCGAAATCGCAATCCGGTCCTGGGACCGCACCACTGGCGTGGACACTGTGACCGTGCAAGGACTCCACTATATCCACGAGGGCAGGGAGCACAGTTCGGATTTACTAAAATCTGTTTATTATAGGCTCCATAGTACCCGGTGGTAAAGTCCAGCAGAGGGGATAAGGCGCTGACCTGTAGCCCCTCCCCCACCTCCAGGCGCCATCTACAGCAGGTGTTCCCGCCCTGGAGCTGTATCTCTCTCTCTCCCTCACTACTTGTCAACGCTTGGGTGCCATTTCTCAAAGCTGCGCTGATCCTGGGACTGCTGGGCACTGTCACCTTTGTAAAGCCGCCTGTCATCAGCGCTGTGCATTTACAGGACACTTAAGTATTCTACATTTCATTTAGACAGCGTTAGTTAAGAACAAGTGCACTTCTATATGAATATTTAGTACAAGTATTCTGTGATATACACCCAGTGGTTACTGTGCATTGTTATATATGTATATATATATATCTATATGTAGTATTGCTAGTTCAGTGCAGTTTTATTTTTTATATGTAATCATTTCTGCATTGTACCTGTGACTGTATGTGCCTATAGCTGCTGTGTGGATTCTATTCTGTGTATTACACATATTGCTATCACTGTATTCTGTGCCCTGGGGGTCTAAGTGCGTCAGGGTCTCATATACCATATAGTGTTCCACAGGATATACTGTTTTGTATTTTTCACTGTGTGTGTTCATACCACTTAAATCCTCTGTGCTCTGTAATTGCGGCCACATATCTTAGGGGTTTTTTGTCAGATACTGTGTTTGTCTGGCTATATTGTACTGATACGCCCTAAGGCTACATTCCCAATAAAGTCTGCTACACAGGACGGGAAATCCGCAGACGCTCCTGCATCATGCAGTGCTGGCGCCACAGATTTACCGGAGGATAAGATTTCTGCTGAGGGTTCAGGTACTGAGTGTTCTGCACCCCCTAGTCACCCCACAGCACCTGTGGCAAATCAGGATCCACCTTGGGCTGCATTTTCAAATATGCTGACTACTCTTCTAACACGACTTACGCCCCCTGTGGGACCTCCTGTGCCATTACAGCCACATATTGTCCACCATGGGCAGATACTCTGTCAACCCAGTTACAGCAACTAAATCAGTCCTTGGTTAAACAAAAACCTAACTCTCTCCCTACTGGGACCAAAGGGTCCTCTTAGCGAGCCATTTCTTCCTCACAATCCACTAATATTTCGGATGATTCTTCCGATGAGGATGGGGATTATACCGATCCTTCAGATTCTGAATCTACAACTCAGGTTGATGTTCCTGAACTAGTGGAAGCTATCAAACTGATCCTCCAGATTGAGGTTCAGGTTGAACCTCCTGCTACGACTAATGGGCCCTACACACTGCGGGATCCGCCGCCGAGCTGCCTGACGGTGGATACGGCTGAAGGGTGACCCGGCGGCGGGGGGCAGTGACGGGGGGATTGAAGTTTCTTCGCTCCCCCTGTCACCCGGCTCCATAGCAGTGCAGGCAATTATGGACGAGATCGTCCATATTGGCCTGCATGCACAAGCGACGGGGCACCAGCGATGAACGAGCGCGGGGCCACGCATCATTCATCGCTGGTGCCTCCACACTGAAAGATATGAACGGTATCTCGTTCATTAATGAACGAGATCGTTCATATCTTTCACTCATATCGCCCAGTGTGTAGGGCCTATAAGAAACCAAAGTTTAAACGTCAGAAGGTTGCTAAAGTAGTTTTACCTCATTCTGACCTCTTAATTGACATATGCCAGCAAGCCTGATCTTCTCCAGGAAATACATTTTCTTTGTCTAAAAGGATTTTGGCTCGTTATCCTATTCCTGCGGAGTTGAGTAACAAGTGCGAAACTCCACCGCCGGTGGATTCTCATGTCGCCCGTCTAGTGGTGTCCTCTACTCTGCCTGTCACTTCACTGAAGGAACCGATGGATAAGCGCGTGGAGGGATGCCTGAAGTCTATCTACACACTTACCAGTGCTGTATATAGACTCATTATAGCGGCCTCTTGGTCTGCTAAAGCTATTGAAGCATATGTTCAGGCAATTGAGGATGAGCTACCTCTAAATTTTTCTGACACTGCCAGACAATATCTGTCATATATTACTACAGCCTCTCACTATATTCAGGAGGCGGCCTCTGATGCCGGTGTAATGGCGGCCAAGGCGTCTACTACATCTATCCTGGCTCGCCGGATTTTGTGGTTAAGGTCCTGGAAAGTGGACCTGGACTCCCTTTTTAGGGAGACATACTGTTTGGGGAGGATCTGAACAAGATCCTGACTGACTTGGCATCAGCCAAGACTGCATTTCTCCCAAGTACTAATCCTTCTGTTTCAAAGGCTAAGAGTACCACTTTTATTTCCTTTGGACCTCCAGGTAAAGCAAAGGATCAAGCGTATCCGAGACAGGCTCGTACTTCCAAATCCAAACAGGATAAGCCTGCAGCATGACGGGGCGGGCCTCCCCCTGGGGGACCCCACGGTGGGAGGCCGACTTCTGCAGTTCGCCCAGGTCTGGTTAAGGGCCACTTCAGATGCTTGGGTGCGGGAAGTTATCTCTCACAGGTACGCAATTTCTTTCAAGAGACGCCCCCCTCAAAGGTTCTGCTCGACGGTTATCCCTTCGGATCCGCTGAAAGCACAAACTTTACACTTGGTTGTACCATCTCTTCTAGATACTGGAGTGATTGTGCCGGTACCTCTGACTCAAAGAGGCAGGGGTTACTATTCGACCCTGTTTCTAGTCCCGAAACCCAATGGATCCTCCCGGCCTTTACTCAACCTCAAATCTTTGAACAAATTTGTGAGGGTATCCAAATTCCGTATGGAAACTCTGCGCTCTATTGTACTGGCTATAGAGCCCAAGGACTATATGGTATCCCTGGACATACAGGATGCTTAGTGCCCCTGTCACTGAGCCGGTACCACTGTCGTCACGCATGGGGGGGGGGGGGAGTGGTATAGCGCACATAACAAGCGCTGATACTGCTTCACACCCATATCGCCAGTTCATACATTTACCCATGTATGTTTTATGATAGTCGGCCCGCCTCCCTCTGTACCACCTCTCTTGGCCCCTGTAAAGAAACTGTGCCCGCCCAAGGTTTTCCCTTCCAACGAAATATTCACACATCGGCTGGCTCCATACTGCTGCCGGTGTGTGCCGCATGTCCACATGGTGATTTTCCCCTCAACTGCTTTGACCACCCGGGGGGAAAGCCAAATACTGCAATGGACCCAGGCAGAATGGTTCATTTTGATACACCTGATTCAGCCACCTCTTTACTTATACCCCTTTTCTACCTAGAAGCACGTGTCGCACCCGGGAGCCTGACACGTGTGCTACCTGGCTGCGGCCCTTGCTCAGCCCCCTTTCCCACTGCACTCACCAACCCGGCATATTGCCGGGTTGGTGAAGCTGCTGGCGACGCGGCAGGGGCGGCGCTGGGAGATCACATGATCTCCCAGCGCCGCCTTTCATACACTCTGAACGGGAGCGGCTTCCATTTACATTGCACAGCTTACCGGGTTGAACTCGTGTTCAACTCGGTAAGCTACCCGGGTAGGATTCCCGGATCACTTGATCCTGGTTTTTGCAGTGGGACACTTTTCCACTAGCAAAAAAACACAGGTAAATGCGTGCCCTTGTGCATTTACCCGTGTTTTTTGAGCTAGTGGAAAAGGGGTTCTAGTGAGAAGAGGAATTGAATGCGAGATAAATAACCCATTTACACTACAAGCAACTGGAAATTGAAGAACCAATTCCAATGTCAGAATTTAATACGAATGTAGCTTCAATTGCTTTAAAAAATACCTTTTTATGCTAAAGTTGACCTTTTAACAGAGCTGTGCTGGAATACTATAATCTCGCTCGCTTTCAGGCTTCATACATCAAAAAGTAATTTTTGGGTTTAAATGTTACTGAACCTTCTGTCTAGTTCCTTCCCAACAATAGGACACATCCGCAGGGTACATAACCATTTTGACATATATAATAATAGAAATTAATAGCATGTGGACAGCTGGATTGATACCTTTGCAGGAGCCATCAGCAAATAAGGTTGGTGTGGAGTCACAAGGGGAGATAAAATGGAACAATTGATTGAAATGAGTGATGTTAATAGTGAGGATGATATAGATGGTCCTATGAAGACAATAGATTAGCAGCTACACCAGATATGCTTGGCAACGCCTGTTGCCTTCATCTGAAAGAGAACCTTTTCTGTGCTCTGTTCTGTGTATTATATTTACTTGTTTTACTACAGCTAGAGCCTCACAAAAGAATTCTACTACCCTTATTCTCAGTCTAGAGGTATTATTCTCCAGAGCATTGACTCAAATATCGCCATTTTGACTAGCTTTGATACATTTGTGTTCTGCAGGCACCTACTATTTTCTGACACTTCCAGTTAGATCATTTCCTTTGGAAATGTGTCTGTTGGGATTGTGTGCAATAACATACTGTACTGCCATACCGAGGAATTTCTTACTTATAAGCATTAAACTCGCTGTGCATGATAAAATGACAATGTTTGCAGCAAGAATCTGGCACTTAGAATTTACTGCTCATTGAGCTTGGATTGCTTTTAATTGTGCATTAGTCTATATGAAGAAAGGAGTTTTTGCAAATAGTTTTGATATTTTATTGTAGTCATTTTTTTTTTGCCTATTCACTGTTAAAATCATGGGACTGCCAGTTGGAATTGTGATCGTTAAAGGGGAAGTAAAGGTCCAGAATGCTCAAAATGATTGTTGCCTTATGTGCAATTTTTGCTGCTGCATTATTTTCAATGTGCACATTTGCAGCTATATGAAATTTATTAGCAGAACTGAAGGACTGCACTGGGAGCTGTTTTGTTTAGACTAAAACTATAAAAGGACTGGTTATGTATAAAGTAGTGTATTGGAACAAAAATTCAACATCTTTTCAGTGTAGGTTACATTCAGTTGCTGCTGTGTCCAGGTGTAGTGAGGAACTATGATGTCCAGAGCAAGCACCGATGCGCCTCCCCAGTTCTGAAGTGTGACTGCATAGGGGGTGTAGTCAGCATATTTAGTCTGGTGCAGTGTTAAGCTCAGTACACTCTAGGAGATCCCCGCCGACGCCGATATTGGCGGGGTTCCGGTATCGTTAAGTGCATACACACTTGCTGACGGCATGGCTGTCGTTAACGAGGACCTCCCTCGTCTGTACATGTTCAGACAAGGGAGGGGGACGTTAACGATGCGCGGGAGCGCACATTGTTAACGACATTGAGTGTACACAATGGGCGAGATTGTAAAAGATCTCACTCAGATCGTCCCTATTGAGCAAGATCGTTAAATTTCTCATCTAGTGTGTATGAGGCTTTAGACTGGATGATATAGGGCCCACTGGGGGTATGGAATGGAGCACATGAAAATAGTTTGAAAGCAGTAGTGCAAGTGCGTGTGCTATTCTCAGGTGTGCTTGTGTCCAGAGTTTTGAAGGTGTAAACCAGAGACCAATGTACGAGGGTGGTCCAATATATAAGGTGACAAGACCTCTTATTGCGTAAATTTATTCAACGTGTGTGTGTGTGTGTGTAGTTACTTGGAGGGCACCGCCTTATTGACTTTATTGTTATTCTAGACGGAGTGCTGCTGATCTATATACAATATATATATATATATATATATATATATATATATATACAATCAATAGTATGTTCTTGAAAACATATTATTTTTCCACATAGTCCCCATACTTGTCTAAGCAATTGTTCCAAATGTACACCAAGCTATCTATCACAGCATAGAAGAAATCAATGTCAAGTGCCTGAAGCCAGGACATGACGGCTTGCTTAACTCCACCGTCTGTTGTTAATCGCATTCCACCCAGGTGCTTTGTCAATGGTCCAAAGAGATGAAAATCACTCTAAGCCAGGTCAGGGCTGTACGGAGGATGTGCTTGGACAGCCGGATCGCTGCTCATCTTGAATATATGTCCTGCCATTATCAAAGGCAGGGCACCAAACCCAAACCTGTTTCCGTGACATGCTGTTATCACCGTACACTTTGAAAAGATGACGATGAGTTTCAGATGCTGATGTGCCCTTTAGACACAGAAATCTGATTACACAAGACCAACAATTATAAATGGTGTATTATCTGCCAATTGTGACGTATATGAAATCAGTACCTCCACTGAATGCCTACTATAACATATTATGGGGAGTATTCAATTTGTCCCGGTTTTTTTCGACCAATCGAAAAAACTGTACTTTTAGTCAGTTTTTAAATCAAATTTACTTTCAACCTATTCAGTGCCTGTGCCATTTTTTCAACTGGTTAAAAAATCCCGGCACGCGAAAACCACGTTTATCGGCGAATTCATCGCCGATACACTTTTTTTTGCCAATTTTGCAGGCATTTTCACCCATTTTTGGCGCAATTTTCGCCCATGCCAATTCGACAAAAAAACTGTGAAATGGCATGAGCGAAAACGCCCGCATTTGAATACCCTGTGTCAAATTAGTGCCGTTTTTTTAACCAGTCGAAAAAAACGCACTATTTCAATACCCCCTTTCTGCAGTTTGCAGGTAGTGTGGGATCAAAGAAACTAATGTAGGCTACAATGATTAATATGATATAGAGGTAATATTGGAGTAAAAGAAAATCAACTGCATAAATGAATATTAAAATGATCGATGTAAATAAACTATTAAATGGATTGATACACATAATCAGTGCTAACAACCCTCTGGATGTTGAGGAACTTCTTATGGCAGATACACAGAGCTGGCCCTAACCAATATGATGCCCTAGGCAAGATTTTGGCTGGTGCCCCCTAGCACCACCACTAGTTCCGCCTCTGACCCTGCACGCCATTCCCAGCACCATCACCCCTCACCCATAGCAGTTTTAATTTTGGTGTTCCTACCCCCTATATTTTAAATAGGAACAGTGCGCACATTCAGCGCACAGCCCAAAAAGGGATGTGTTCTTGCTGGGAAGGGGCATGGCCACACAATAGTACCCCCAATTCAAATTACGCAACACAGTAGTGTAACTTTATTTACATTTTATCATGCGATAGTGTCCCTAATTCACGTTACATCACACAGTAGTACCACTTTACCTTATATACGTTACTCCTCACAGTAGTGCCCCTTATTCACATTACATATCACGATATTGATCTTTATTCACATTAGACCACACAGTAGTGCCCTTTCTATACGTTACACCACACAGTAGAGCACCTTATACACATAATGCCACTCATTAGTAATGGATTTATACACATAATAGCACACAGTAATGCCCCTTCACATATGCCAACCTTTATTAATGCCCTTATACACATAATGTCCCTTACACATAGGCTACACATTATTAATGCCCTTATACACATAATTACACACACAATGTCCCTTTCACATACGCTGCACATTATTAATGCACTTATACACATAATGACACACACAGTGCCCCTTACACATATACCGCACATTATTAATGCATTTATACACATGACTTACGTAATGCCCTTTACACATATGCCGATCACTATTGCACAACCAACCCTCCCACACACAGCACTCACATGGCCGCTAACACCGTGACCTCTGCTTCTGCTTGGATACAGATGTGTTCTCATACATCTTGCCTCAATACGCCATGCAGCAGGAGATGCCTCTCTGGCAGCTCTGCTAACGTCGGGCGCCTTTTTGATGAAAAAGCATCTTATTTGTATATGTGGCTAGGATGCACAAGCTGCTTCTGCTAATTAAAATGATATGCAGCATGCCTATATTCTGTGTGTGACTGTGGCTGTATCTGCATACAAAATGCTACGTTACAGTGATTTCCAAGAATACACTGTAACGTAGCATTTCGTATGCAGATACAGCCAAAGTCACACACAGAATATAGGCATGCTGCATATCATTTTAATCAGCAGAAGCTGCTTATGCCCCAGGCATTTGTCTAGTTTGCCTATGCCTAGGGCCTGCTCTGCAGATACACCTCTGTATGTATGATCAATGATATGTAACTGCAGACCTTTGCTTATTCCCTCTAATAATGACAATGTGACGGCATGCTGACAGCTGGGGAAGCGTAAATGAGCCCCTTTCGGGCTCGCTGCGCTTGCCACGCTGCGGGCATGGTGGCACGCTACGCACGCCACACTACTTATTCTCTCTCCAGGGGGGTCGTAGACCCCCAAGAGGAAGGGAGAATAGTTGTTGGTATGCCGGGTGTCGGGATTCCGGCGCCGTTATCCTGAGCGCCGGGATCCCAACAGCCGACATACTGAATACCACCCTGGTTACAGATTAAAGAAATGCAGTAGATACAACCAGGACATGGGATAAATGCCGGATAAATTACCTGGTGCATGTTTCTTTGCATCCAGTCCGCATTATAAGAAGACTGACCGATATACAGTAGAGAGTCTGCATTGTTCGCATTACTGACTTGTGGCAAAACATCAATGCACTTGGATTGACAGGTGGTTTGGGTGTTTTTTTTCACAGAGAAGTTTGCTTTATAGATACCGGTCATTGTCTGAGGTCCAATTATATTGCAGGTCGATATCAAACAAAGTTGGGAGCTTTCTTCGAAATCCTTGACAGCAATTTGTTGGGCTTATCCACGTTCTGTATATGTTTTTATGCTTTGAAAGGTCATATCTTCCAAAAAAGGTTAATTCAATCATTCGGAGCTAGTGGTTCTTTTCCTACTAAATCTGATTTAGGCAACCTGCAACAACATGTCGAAAGCCACGTATTTCTTATTTCTGTCTTAAACCATAGAAAGTGTTTTCCCAGCCGTTAGCAGGATTTGATTTGTCAGCCTAAGCCTTTTATTCATCCAGCTATGTTCCATTCAATGCCTCGCCTTTCATCTGCAATTTTTCAATTAACTTCTAAAAAAAAATAGAAATGTCTGATCGTTTCTTACAGGGTGTTTAAATAGTGAGCTAACAAAACATCCAGATCCATAATTTTCAGTACATCTTAGAATGCAATCAGACCATGTTTTCTCTGCTGAATGTCCCCAGCTATTAATTGTCTTATCCAATTAGTGTCTTCTGAATATGTAGTGTTGATGTTATAATAAGAATGTGTTCTTTATGTAGATGCAGTGTGGTATTATTAGCTTGTATCTTTATTAGTATGTGTTAGATATTGTAAAGCTTATCACTGTGGTCTAGTTTGGACAACAACAAAAAATGTTAAGTGCTACCTGTCTGGGTGATTTGTATGTGCTCTGCCTATGGCTGTGAACAAAACTGGGATGGACCATACAGTCATTATAGGCAGAGCTTTCTTTATATTAAAAGTGGGTATTTACAGTATACACCGGGTTGCCTACTCTCCCAGATACTGCAAGAGACACCCAATTTTTCGAATAGTACCCCGCACCCCCGGAAGAGTGGGCACCCCTTCTGCATTCCGTCCACTTCCTAGTGAAGTATGCAGAATGTATGAATAAATATAGTGATTCCGCTGTCACTTTGGAAGGGGCGGGGCCTAATTACATGATTCTATGATGATGCTAATTGAGCAATTTTAGACCAGCTCCTAGGCAAATATAGTACAATCGCTGCATTTTCTCCGTGAGGGGGTGGGGCCTAGTGATGCTGTTAGTCCCACCTAGGGAGGCCAATCCCGGGATTTAGGCCTAAAAATGTCCGGGCATTCAATCCCGGGAATGGAAGCTCCAATCCCGGGGATTGAGTGATCAGCGCTGAGCTTCCTCATGACGCTCAGACGCTGCCCGGCTTCCTCCTAGCAGCTCCCCAGCGCAGCGTGATGTGCAGCGAAAGGTCACGCTGTGCCGTCCTATGCTGCTGGGAGAGAGAAGATGTGTCCCACCCGCCCAAACCCGGTGTATGGTAAGAGTTTTGTGTGGGGCGCCACACAGGGAAACGCCAATCCTGGGAATCCCGGGATTGACCATTTTTCAATCCCAATACCCGGGATTGAAAAAAATGGCCCAGGATTGGCCTCCCTCGACCCATCCCACCACATCATTCCCAACTGCATTTTCTTTCTGGGCATCTTCCGGAGAAGAAATCCTAAATGTAGGCAAGTAAGGTTATACAGTTTCAGAGGACGAGTGTGATTCCGCACCAGCCAGTGTATTGCAACTAATAATTTAATAGTTAATAGTAAACCAAAACTGACAATATGATTGGATAAATACCCTAATATTGTCTGTTTGATGGTGCACCCAGAGTCAGTAGGTAAAATTGTTCTATATGCCAAGTATTAAAACATAACTTTTTTTTGGTAGCTTAATATATATTTGGTGTATCCAAATGCAAAAAATGAAAAAAGGGGAGACAAACAATGCACGTAGTAAAAGCAGAAGGTCAGTGGTCCATACATGTGTTTGAGACCAAACAATATAACCTAGATAGGTATGATGTAATAATATCATGATCACGTAGCCCGATCAAGATAAAGAGTTAATTGGTATATTGAAACCCACACTGGCTCAATAAATGTTAGGTTTACGCAAGGTATCAGGGGAAATTGCTCTCAAAATCTTTATATCGTTGGACTGAATTTATTAAACCAGAGGACAAGGAAAAGGGTAATGAGAGTCAGGAAAGATGAAGTGCTGAAAAAATCCAGCTGGTGTAGGAAAAACCCAAGCACCGTTGGATGTGTACTTTATTTTAGTATGAAGGAAGAGAAGTCGTGATTCTGCTGTCATTGTTAGGCACAGAATATTTAGGTTACCCAGACTTCTACAACACTTGGTTTTCCCAGGAGGTCTCCCATCCAGGTACTAACCAAGCCCACCACTGCTTAGCTTCCAGGATCGGACGGTATTGGGCATTTACAGTGTGGTATGGTAGTAGATATATGTAATTTTACCACTCCTCTGGGACCACTGATGAGAGTTCACCTAGCAAAGTAATCTGGAATAGATTAGGACTGCTGGGAATAATAGACTGAAGTCACGATCTCCAGATTGAAGGAAGTACAAGGTGGATGGACAGGGTTAAGAGTACACAGCTGAGCCTTAGCTCTGTGGTGTGAATACCCCGGAATCACTGATGAGAGTCTGTCTGGAAAGTGTAGATTTGATACGTGATAAATCCCAGTATAGCAGTTTTATAGGGTACCCCTTGCATGTCAGAATTCACGTGTGTTCTGATTAAGGAGTGAGATGGGGCGGTATGATCCTACCTGGGTAGGATCTTTACCAGGTTTTGCAAGCACGATGAGCTTTGCTTCGTTATAACGAAGGGGAGTCTCCCCTGTTGTAAGGATATGATTGTATAATCACGTTAATATAGGGATGACATCAGCGTCCAGCATCTTATAGAATTCGGCACTAAAGCCGTCAGGGCCAGGACTTTTCCCATTGGGGAGGGACTTAATAGTGGCTCGAACCTCGTCATCAGTTATAGGAGCGTCTAACAAGTCTCTTTCCTCCGACACAAGCCGCGGCAACTGCGCCTCATCCAGGAATAATTGACCATCAGTCGCTTTGTCAATATCTGCAGTATATAAGGACTTGTAGAAACGCATGAAAGCCGAGCATATGTCAGTGGGATCAGAAAGAACAATTCCAGAACTGTGCAACGAATCAACCCACGTTTTGTTCCGGGGCCCCCTAACCAAGTTGGCCATGAGCTTACCGGACTTATTCCCCCACCTATGAAACCTATTCCTGCCATAGTCATAGCTGATCTGGGCCTGTTCAGTGAGAAAGGTATCATAAATTTGTTTTGCCATGAGGTACGTTTCTCTATGAGTAGGGCTATCAATGCGATAGTTTGTAGGTGCGATAAGCAAGTGTAAGAGCTGCACTAAGTTCCTGCAATTTTGTGTTTAATTTCTTACGCTTAGAATTAATATAGGAAATGATATGGCCTCGAAGGACCGCCTTAGAGGCCCCCCAAAAAAGCGGAGTGTCAGATTCCTGATCCAGGTTATCAGTAATATAATTATGCAAGGTGTGTCTAAAATGTAATAAGAAATCCTCAGAGTGCAAGAGATATGCTGGGAATCTCCAACATTTGGATATACTCTGGGGCAGGGCCAAATGTAGGGACAAGGTTACGGGGGCGTGGTCCGATATAATAATATCCTTAATTGAGGTGTGGGAGACTTCAAAAAAAGATGTTTAGATAAAAAGAGGTAATCGATGCGAGTGTGAGTGGAGTGTGGGTGTGAGTAAAAAGAGTAATCTCGTTGAAGGGGGTGATGTATACGCCAAGGGTCTAGTAAAGTAAGTTGAGAACAAAGAGAGAAGAGTAGAGGAGGGTCCGGGTCTCTTCGTACTCACCCCTGACCTATCCATGGACGGATCAACGACCATGTTGAAATCTCCCCCTAGGATTAAATTTTGGCCGCCCCAGGATAAAACTCTCTGAAGGACATCTGCAAAAAAGAGATTATTAGATCCAGTAGGTGCATATAAATTCAACAAGGTACAGTGATCGCGCTGAGCCTAAAAAAAAGTGGGTCCCAGGGACCCCTCACTTTTAAAAATTGGGGTCCTACCTGTCCTATTCTGGGTCCCATCGGAATGAAGGTTATTATTAATCTTATTAATGATTCAAATATGAAACCCCACAACTTGATTTGGACACTACAAAAGTGTTGCAAGGGGAAGAAGGGGGTGACAGTGCTGCTGGGCTGTGTAGTATACAGAACACTGCTCCAGAGCTGTACCTAGACATTTTGTTGCCCTTTGGCAGAAAGTGAATTGGTGGTCCCCCTCCCATATTGGAAAGTATGGACAGTGCGCGCCGAAGGCGCGCATAAAAAATGTAAGGGTCTGGCTTTGTGGGGAAGGGGCTTGGCCACATAATAGTACCAATTCACATTACACCACAGAGTAGCGCCGCTTATACACATTACACCATGTAGAACCACCTATACACACTGCGCCAGGTAGAGCACATTAATACACATTGCACCAGTTAGAGCACATTATACACATTGCACCAGGTAGAACCGCCTATACACACTGAGCCAGGCAGAGCACATTATACACATTGCACCAGGTAGAGTACATTATACACTTTGCGCCAGGCAGAGCACATTATATATACACATTGCACCAGGTAGAAGCACCTATATACACACTGAGCCAGGTAGAGCACATTATACTCATTGCATCAGGTAGAACCACCTATATACATTGCGCCAGGCAGAGCACGTTATACACATTGCGCCAGGCAGAGCACGTTATACACATTGCGCCAGGCAGAGCACGTTATACACATTGCGCCAGGCAGAGCATGTTATACACATTGCGCTAGGCAGAGTACATTATACACTTTGCGCCAGGCAGAGCATGTTATACACATTGCGACAGGTAGAGAACGTTACACACATTGCGACAGGTAGAGAACGTTATATACATTACGCCAGGTAGAGCACGTTATACACATTGCGCCAGGTAGAGCAGTATATAATGGCCACTGTGGGTGTGCATGTGATGGTCACTTTGTGGGTATGTGTGGGGGGTGTATGTTGCCCACAGTGGAAGAATTTGGTGTGTTTATAATGGACACTGAGGAGGTATGGGCAGAGTGTATGATGGGCACTGCCCCATCCTCCATATCTGCATCATTAGCTGCCGACACTCTCTTCCCTCCCACACACATACGCTCCCTATGTTAGTTGATTATAAGTATAACTTACTTAATCCCCCAGGGAGTGCAGCCGTATGCAGCCAGAGAGACACAGGCTTCCTCAATGATTGCGCTGCGCTGGCTAGTGAGCAGCCACTGTGTGTCATAACACAGCCCACCCCGGCGCCTGCTCGCAGCTGCTTCTTACTGTAGTTTGGAGCAGAACGGCGAGTACGCTGGCGGACAGGGAGGAGGGACGTCACGTCTCAGCCGCACGTGAATGGGGAGACATTGCCGGCAGCGCGATTGGATGGGGAGAAGCTGCGGGCAGCGCGATTGGACAGGGAGAAGCTGCGGGCAGCGCGATTGGACAGGGAGAAGCTGCGGACAGCGCGATTGGACAGGGAGAAACTGCCGGCGGCGATTTAATGGCGAGAGAGGCACTGAAGAACGGTATTGGCAGAGACGCACTGGTCAGTTAGAGACAGCGCGTCCTACAGGACCCGCTCATTTAAAAAAAAACAGTCCCCCTCTGCTTGTAGCACGTAAAAACGCGCCATAGCACGTATTTTGCAATCACTGCATTATACACATTCCACCAGGCAGAGCACAGGGGAAGGGGGGAAGTTATTACACACACAGGGGAAGGGGGGTGGGGGGGGAGGCAGTTATACACACAGGGGAAGGGGGGAAGTTATTACACACACAGGGGAAGGGGGGAAGTTATTACACACACAGGGGAAGGGGGGTGGGGGGGAGGCAGTTATACATACAGGGGAAGGGGGGAAGTTATTACACACACAGGGGAAGGGGGGAAGTTATTACACACACAAGGGAAGGGGGGTGGGGGGGAGGCAGTTATACTCACACAGGGGAAGGGGGGAAGTTATTACACACACAGGGGAAGGGGTGAAGTTATTACACACACGGGAAGGGGGGAAGTTATTACACACACAGGGGAAGGGGGGAAGTTATTACACACACAGGGGAAGGGGGGAAGTTATTACACACACAGGGGAAGGGGGGTGGGGGGGAGGCAGTTATACTCACACAGGGGAAGGGGGAAAGTTATTATTACACACACAGGGGAAGGGGAGTGGGGGGGAGGCAGTTATACTCACACAGGGGAAGGGGGGAAGTTATTACACACAGGGGAAGGGGGGTGGGGGGGAGGCAGTTATACACACAGGGGAAGGGAGGAGGGGGCAGTTATTATACACACTGGGGAAAAGGGGAGGGGGGCAGTTCTTATATCCCTCCAGTATTACCCTGCTCCTGTGCCCTGTGGAGCTTCAACAGAGTATCGTGGAAGAGGGGAGCGGGTGACAGGGTTTAGATTACAATACAGAGCGGCAGGTTAGAGGGAATGAATGGGGCGGGTCTGGTCCTGCAGGAGCTTCCCACTTCTCCTCTCCAGCCCATATGACCCTCATGCTGTAGCACCCGCAGCCGCCTCTTGTCCCGCCACTTACCGCTGGCATCTTCCTGCTTCCTCCGCCGTCTGACTCCTGTAGCTCGCTGGAGGGGCACCGTGGATTTCCTCAGCCCGCCCGCGGAGGTCACAGCCCTAGCTACGGCCCACACACACAGCAGGATGATTCCTGTCATGTGCGGCGCGCGCGGAGCAGACGGTGAGGGGAGGCGGGGCGGGAGAACACACACACACTCTCACAGGGTCTCCTCCCCTTCCAAGTTCCTCCCTCTGCTGCCGTGGAGACGGAATCTGACTGACAGCGCAGGACAGCGCTGCTGGTCAGAGCGCGTCCTGAGGGACCCTGGGTGTTTTTATTTTTGAGTCCCCACAATCAATTATTGGGTAAAATACGCGCCATAGCGCGTTTTTGCGATCACTGAGGTATATACCATATTATCAATAGAGACATCTAGGAGGATAAATCTGCCCTCGGGATCAATATACCTTTTAAGGATTGAGAATTGAAGATTCCTATGAAAGAGAATGGTGACACCTCTGGTTTTATTGGTGTAAGGAGCAGATACGCATTCCCCAATCCAAGGGGCCCTCAATGACATAGGGGAATTATGTAGCCAGTGTGTCTCTTGGAGGAACACGACTTGAGGGGATAAGCGGGAGAGATGGGCGACCACCTTTTTGCGCTTAATGGGACTATTGAGGCCCTCCACATTCCAAGAAACTATATTAAAATCAAAAAGTGGGGCTGTCACCGGGGTTGGGGGTTGAGAAACAGCACGGTCAGCCATGCTATCCCACCCCCGCAGATGGAGAATAGAATATCAAAATCGTATAGGTAAAACGGTGCCCCCCCCCCCCCCCGTCCCAGTGAGCAAGGAGGGGCCAACCCATGGAGGACCGAGACACACCATCCCAGCAGGCAGAACAGACAAACAAACAGACAAACAAAAACATCAAACTAACAAACATGAAACAATGAGAGGCGGAGCCTCCGGCATGCGTATATAGCATGCCTATATCATATCCCGAACACTGTGCGACCTACTAATCATATAAATTGTAAAGACAGGCAAACTTTAAGTAAGGGTGAACAGTCAAGTGTCAGGATGAGCGAAGTGGGTCTTTGCTTCCAACGGATCATCAAAGAAGCATGGTTTTCCATTGACAAAGACACGTAGACGAGCCGGGTATAACCGTGAGAACCTGACGTCCTCAAACAGTCGTTTGCATATCGGGGCGAACTCTCTGCGTCTGTTGGCGACATGAGTGGAGAAGTCCTGGAAAATAAGTAACCTTTCTCCTTTGTAGAGGAGATTCTCTGACTTTCGGTAGTGGTCCAAGAGCTTGGCTTTATCCGCGTAGTTTAGAATCCACATAATAACAGGCCTAGGACGTCCAGCAGAGTCTCTGCGTTCAGGGCCAATCCTATGAGCCCTTTCAATGGCCAATGGTGAGCCGTGAAGGCCCATATCTAGCTTTTCAGGCAGCCAGGTTGGATAGGAGGTCTAGCAACGCGGGGCCCTTCACCGACTCGGGGATGCCCACCACCCTCAAGTTGTTTCGACAGCTCCGATTCTCTAAGTCGTCGAGCTTTTCAGTGAGGCCTTTAATTTCTGTGGTCTGGGTCTTTATAGTGGACTGTGCGGCTTGTAGATCATCCTCCAACGTTGAAACCCTCTGCTCGACTTCATCTAAACGGCTATTATGTTGAGTCAGCTGGGTCAAGGTGGAATCAATGGCTTCTTTGAGGCCCGCCAGTTTTTCATCTAGGAGAGGCCCAAGAACCGCAGCAATGTCAGTGGGTTTCATTTTAGGCTGCTTAGTAGCCGTAGCGCTAGTACGTTTTCTTTGGGATCGAGACCGGGTGGTGGAGCAATCGGAATCAGAAGAATTTCTATGGGATGTGTCCTTACGTGCGTCTGAAGCAAGGCCAGACGAGGACATTGGGGTGGACACCAGGAACTTTTCCATATGAGGTCGCTAGAGATGGATTTTTATAGCAGAAATAGTAAGGGCCACAGAGAGTAGTTTAATGAGGGTCACATCAGTGTAGGGGAAAGACTGAAAAGTTACATTGCTATGAAAATGACAGGCATGTCAGGGTGTTGCGGAGCAAAGTCGCAAGAAACAACGTGTCGGAGGTGTCACAGCGTGATGCTTCAGAACATCACCACAGCGCGATATATATGCCAAAGGGCTCTAGGTGAGATAGCAGGAACGAAGCATCCACAGCAACGAGTCCGCAGCCTTAGGGCACAGCAGATGGCGACAGGGTTGTTGAGATATCACACCTGTTGTCTTAGGGCTCAATATAGTGATCCTCCTCCGGCTGTCAGGCATCCAGCAGAAATCAGGTAGGAGACATGAGGATATGCAGGACTTATAGAAATAGGTGTGCAGCAGCAGCCAGCCCTTTCTGGGTAGCACATATCCAGTGGGGTATGTAGGACAAAGCTTGTCAGATGAAGCGGCTAGCAACACTGGCGGTGCGAGTAGTCATACCTAATCGCGATGAGTCTGAAGGACCAATGGCCCAGTCGCCTAATTGAGGTCCCGGCTGCGGCATGTGGAGCAGGCCGCAATCCGCGGGAACATCCACGCTGTTCCCCGATTCCGCGGCTCCACTCCGGTCACATCAGAAGGTAGTAGGAAGGTTGTGTGGGGGTTGACAGGCTCAGGTATCCGGCTAGGGAAGCGATGTCCAAGACACGAGCCGAACGCGGGTCACTTCCGGTCCGGGCCTCTTCTCAGCCCGAGGTCCGGCCGATCCCTCCTCGACTCTGCGGCTCCACTCCGCTCACTGCAAGGGGTGGCTGGAGAGGTATGCGGGGGGCGACAGGACTATGCGTCCGGCGAGGGAAGCGCCGGACCCGACACGTACCAAACGCGGGTCACTTCCGGTCTAGGCCACTCTCAGCGTGAGGTCCCGGCTTTCCCCCCGGCATAGGCCGCAACCCGCACGGACCTGTAAAAGGCCCGCCGGCTCCGCAGCAGGCACCAGGTGGGTCCACACTGCAGCAGGGGTGGTGGGGGAGACTGTACAGCGCCGAGCAGGAGACCGGGAAGCCCAGGTTTATAACGGCGGCCAGGAGCTCTAAAACGGCACGTCTTCCCTGGTGTGCAGCTAGGCCACGCCCCCCCCCCCCCCCCTCCAAACCATGTTTCTTATACACCAGTGGTAAGTGTCTTTAATTGCAATACAAAAATTCTAAAATTCAAATGGGAAAACCAAACTAGACCTCATTTGTTAAAGCAATTGGTAACTCAAGTGAGATCTTCCAGGCTTCCACCCTTGGTTCTGGACAAGGAGCCTCCTAAAGGGCCCCATACACTAGAACGATAATGCCCGATTTCATCCGATTTTGGGCATTCGGCCCGATATATCGGATGAAATCGGTCATTTTGTAGGTGTTTCCGATCCGATGCGCATTTTCATGAGCATCGATCGGATCCTCCAGATTGAACGTGCTGCACTAGCGATCATGTCCGACCCCGCAGGCATGGCTGGGATCGCACAAGATACATTGTATGCAAAAGGACAGCATACGATATATCTTGGGTGATCCTGCCGGTTGAACCAGTTGTGTTAAGCCCTAGTTATGTCATGCTATTAGGGGATTCTAAAGCTGTGGCCCAGCATGCTGGGATGTGTAGTTCCACAGCAGGTGGAGGGCCGCACATTGAATACCCCTGATCTATACTATGCACTCCCATAGGGATTAGTGGATAGCCATGCTTTAATGCAACATAACAAGCAGTGTCCAGAATACCTCACTGTGACACCATTACGCTCAGGTGCAATTGTGGACATAGATTCTTATTACATACATGGATGTATTGCATTTGCATTAAAAACACAATTAGGACGCAGCATTTGAACGCCAATGGTAGCCAGCCCTAATGTGTTCATAGCTCTCTCATTGGACAGTCTATCACTCAAATGTAACTTTTTCATTCTTCAAGCATTCATTTCTGTTACAATGTTTAACTAGAAACAAGTTGGGTACAAAATCCCTGCAGTCAGTGGTATCCTCCTGACTGTCACGATTTCGACAGTAGCATCCCGACGGATCCTGTGAAGTATTTTAATCCGACCCCGATTCTGCTGTTGGTATTCTGACTGTCGGTACCCAGACTGCCAGGATCCTGACCGCATCCCCTAGAATCATGGAATAATGGGAGGCGTTTAAGATGCCGGCTATTGGGATCCCGGCAGCTGGAATCCCGACACCTGTCAAAATTCTGATGGCGAAATCCCGACAGGGTCAGGAGACCAACACTGGAATCCTGACAACCAGCATCCTGATCATAAGTATAGGGTGCTGGTTAGGGCGGGGAGCAAGGGTTAGGCTGCAGGGAGGGTGGGTTAGGTTTAGGCACCATGGGGGGGGGGGGGGGGTTACGTTTAGACACTTATGGGGAGGGTTAGGGTTAGGCTACGGGGAAGGGGGGTTAAGCTTAGGCACCACTAGGGGGAGGTTAGGGCTAGACTTCGGGAAGTGATGGATAGGGGTCGGGGAGCAGGGGAACAGTCTTCAGTCTTACCACGCCTCACTGCATCCCATCTGGCTGTCAATCATGCTCATCCCGGAATAACTATGCACATGGTTACAATATGAATTTAGCAGTTCTTTTACTCTTGACATTTTTTCATATTGGACCTGGATATAATCATTTCAGTGATTAGATTTTCTAAGCAACTATGCAGCTGTATCTCCACGAGGTTAGATTTTATAGCAGGGAATGCTCAAGATTGATCTATGCCGACAAGATGACATTTACAGAGTATGGCCCCCATGAAGTAATTTACTTCCCGTTAGTTACTGTTGCAAGTCAAATGTTCAATTAACATATCTACAGTGTGCTGGATATTGTTTTTAAATCCTATTAAAGAAAAAAATATTGTCACATAGTAAATCATCATTCTTCTGTTAAATATCATTGCAATACAGTCTGTGATATTTCTACATTAAGAGATGGATCAGCATGTCAGGATCAACACATTTTAATTCTGCTGTAAAGTGACAAACTTATTACCTGGGGCAGCGTAATAATTCCCTGTCAGCGGCTGCTTATCCCTGCAAACACAAAAACACAATCTCTTGTGAGCCATAGCTTAAGGCACAAAAATACGCTCTTGCAGCAAGACGATAGCGATTATGTTCCCTGAAGACACATTTCCCTGGGAAGTCGACTAATTGGGAAATTCCCCACCATTCCGCTAGTGTTCTACTCTGGATACTGGAGCTTGAAGATTTAGCATTCCATATGTATTGTAATGTATTGTATATTATGTTTTTTTTTCATACCTAATTAGTTTGTTTAATTACAGAGAACATACACAATAAGCTGCAACTTACAAGCCAGAAGCAAAGTAAAACGCAAATTGCTCCACAAGTCCTCATTCAAGTTAGAATTAGCTAATGAAAATAAACAGATAAAGTGCATCCTAAAACGTTTTCTTACAGATCTTAACGAATGAAGACTAAGTTGCTATCTGCACAACTAAAGCCGATTACAGAGTTATTAGCTGTGGAATCTAGAAATTAAAAAATAGAAAGCTGGTAATGCAATTGAATTTCTATTTAAGTTATTGCTTATATTACTGTTGACGCTGCTTCAAATTAGTTTGGTTTCTCGGCTATAGTTTTTGCTAATTAATACCCCTTTTCCACTAGCTGTTTTTACCCGTGTTTTTGCACGGGGGCGCGCATCGACACGGGTTTTTAGTAGGTGGAAACGGGTCAACACGGGTTGAGTGACCCGGGAATCCTACCCGGCTATTTACCTGGGTAGAACACTGTAATGACACGGATAACGGTGCAGTGGAAACGGTCATTACACGTGTTTTCAGACCCGAGTAACGCTCTGAGACGCTGATTGGTGCTTCTGGGGCACTGGAAGATGATGTCATCCCTGGGAGACACGCTCGGCACATGCAGGCACCGCAGCAGCAAACAAATGCGGATGTACATCTATTGCAGCAGCTACAACACTACGCTGGGCACATGCAGGCATTGAGGCAGCTTGCAAACAAAACACTCTGAAGTCACGCTGGGCACATACAGATATTTTTATTGCAGCAGCTTCCAAACAAACAGACACTATACAGCAGCAGAAGCTCCAGCACAGTAACATGGCTAGCCATACCTGGTCAGACACAGAGATCAAAGAGCTGCTTAATATTCGGGGAGAGGAAGAAATTCGAAGGCAGGTAACTGGAACAGTTAAGGATTCTATCGTCTACAAGAACATATCCCTTATGATGGCAGAAGGGGCATCCAAAAAACCCAGCAACAAGTCGTTAACAAATTGAAGGCACTACGCAGACAATTCACCAAAGTACACGACCATAACCGCAAGAAAAGTGGTGCTGGGCGTATGGAATGGCCATATTATGACCTATGCTATAGTGTCTTTGGCAACACTGCGATAACAAATCCCATAGCACTATCGTCATCCAGCTCTGCCAGTCGCCAGATGTCAGTCGACGAGGACTGTGACGAAACACAGCACAGCCTTCCCAGCTCACAATGCAGCCCATCATCCCCGCTGCTTATATCGGACAGCAGTTTCGAAGACTCGACCGTCAATGATGATTCCATCAGTGCCACTATTGAAGACGTACCACAGTCTCAGGCGGAGACGCCGCAACCCCCCAAGACCACGACTTTGCGCTCAAATAGTAAGTATTACCATTACAAATACAGTTGCAGCAGTCCCTATACAGAATCTATGTAAAGGCATGGTAATGTTGCAGAGTATAGCTAGTGTGCAGGTGGGAGAAGGCCACAAACACGTATATGCTACCACTGCTATTTTTTAATAGAATCATGGTAATGTTGCAGAGTATAGCTAGTATGCAGGTGGGAGAAGGCCACAAACACGTATATGCTACCACTGCTATTTTTTAATAGAATCATGGTAATGTTGCAGAGTATAGCTAGTGTGCAGGTGGGAGAAGGCCACAAACACGTATATGCTACCACTGCTATTTTTATATTGTTGCTTACTTTCTGTTTCATCCCCTTCACAGTCTACAACGTTCCACAGCGGAAAAAGAAACTGAACAAAACAGAACAAACGGTCAGAGCAATGAAGTCCATTATCGTGGATCACCTGCGTGAGGCGGATAGTGAGCTCAATGCCCAGGAAGATGCACGGCTTGAGAGATTTCTTGCGTCAGAAAAAGAAATGCATCAAACTTTTATGAGGCAGTTAATGACCATGCATGATAGGCAGATGACATTTTTTGAACGCACGTTTGCACGTACCATAGGGAATACCACACAAGCACAACAGCAAGACACAGCCTACCCACAGCACCCATATGGTCCATACAACTATGAGCCTCCCTCAAATCCCCCAACACAAATCCCGCAATCCTCAGAATATCGGGTATATAGACAACTGCCTTAGAGCAGTGGGTGATAAAACAATGTTTGTGTTTTAAGCTTCTGTTTGCACTGTATCCTCAACCCTGATACCTACAAATCCAAACATTATTTTGATTTTACAGAGTGCCCTGTTGGCACTTTAAACTTTTATATTGTTACCTCAGAAAATGGGCAGTGGCATCCAGATATTGGGGCTACCTTTTATATTGTTACCTCAGACAATGTGCGGCAGTGTGATCCAAATATTGGGGGTACCCCGATACCTGCCAAACCAAACATTAGGTTTTTTTTTTTACAGAGTGCCCTGTTTGCACTTTACTCTTTTATATTGTTACCTCAGGGCAGGTGTCTTCACCATGTGGCCCTCTAGCTGTTGTGGAAATACATAGCAACACATGCTGGTACATGTTGTTCCACAACAGCTGGAGGGACGCATGTTGAAGACCCCTTGCGTTATGTGGAATTTTACAGTGTCATGTTTGCACTTAAATATTTTATATTGTTACCTCAGAAAATGTGCGGCAGTGTGATCCAAATATTGGGGGTACCTCGATACCTGCCAAACCAAACATTAGGGTTTTTGTTTTTTTTACAGAGTGCCCTGTTTGCGCTTTACTCTTTTATACTGTTACCTCAGGGCAGGTGTCTTCACCATGTGGCCCTCTAGCTGTTGTGGAAATACATAGCAACACATGCTGGTACATGTTGTTCCACAACAGCTGGAGGGACACATGTTGAAGACCCCTTGCGTTATGTGGAATTTTACAGTGTCATGTTTGCACTTAAATATTTTATATTGTTACCTCAGAAAATGTGCGGCAGTGTGATCCAAATATTGGGGGTACCCCGATACCTGCCAAACCAGACATTAGGGTTTTTTTTACAGAGTGCCCTGTTTGCACTTTACTCTTTTATACTGTTACCTCAGGGCAGGTGTCTTCACCATGTGGCCCTCTAGCTGTTGTGGAAACACATAGCAACACATGCTGGTACATGTTGTTCCACAACAGCTGGAGGGACACATGTTGAAGACCCCTTGCGTTATGTGGAATTTTATAGTGTCATGTTTGCACTTAA
This sequence comes from Pseudophryne corroboree, assembly GCF_028390025.1. Classification (NCBI taxonomy): domain Eukaryota; kingdom Metazoa; phylum Chordata; class Amphibia; order Anura; family Myobatrachidae; genus Pseudophryne; species Pseudophryne corroboree. Next base: position 593,496,288 of record NC_086446.1, on the reverse strand, counting down.
ATATTTTATATTGTTACCTCAGAAAATGTGTGCCAACTGTTTAAAAGAAAACATATAATAACATAACTTTTGAACCAAATTTTTATAACTGAAAAACAAAATAAACAAAAATTGTTTGCACACAAAAACTTGTCTGTCTTCTCTACTGCAACATTGTTTGAAGATTAGCTGCAATGTTGGCCCTTATGCACTCGCTGGCAGCGTCATGCCCCCCCCACCAAGCCTGGTGCATCATGTACAGTGACCCCCGCCCCATGATCATGTACATTCCACTCGGGGAGAAAGTTTTCCTTTTGAATCTCACATATGTTATGGAGAATGCAGCAGGCTGCTACTATATCTGGCATTATTTTCAAGTCCACATCATTCCTCTTCATGAGGCAGCGCCAGCGTCCTTTTAAACGCCCAAACGCATTCTCCACTGCCGTACGGGCCGAACTTAGGGTATGGGTATATGATGTCTGTTCGGGGGATAAGTGAACATGCTGGGTGTAGCCCTTCATTAGCCAGCGCTGTAATGGGTATGCTGCATCACCAATGAGGTGGACCGGGATGTCCACACCATGTACGATCACTGATTTCTGTTAATAAAACATTAATATTATTACAGGGGTAAAACTTGACTATTGGTTTATGGGCGAACATTAGTTTAAGTTGTAAATAATCTTACCTCTCGAGGGAAAAGCCATCCACCAAGCTTGTCCTCAGCAATACTGTAAAGATCGGAGTTGGCGAGAACCCTTGCATCATGTGACCGTCCGGGCCACCCTATGAAGACATCTGTGAAACTAAAAATAAAGGTTTATGCATTATCATAAAACAGGCCAAGCCTATTTCAAACACATTAGTGAAACAGTGCTTACCAGTATTTGTGGTCCACTACAGCTTGTAGAACAATGGAATGCCAACCCTTACGATTGTAATAGTCTGCTGGTTTGTCACGGGGGGCGATGATGGGGATGTGGGTCCCATCTATGGCACCAGCACACTGTGGGTAGCCACGCTTCTTAAATCCTTTTATAGTCGCATCTAGCCGCTGTCCTTGTGGCAAGGAAATAAAGCGATGGTACATGGTATCCAGCAATGCCCGCGTGACCTGGTAGACAATCTTGCAGACCGTGCCAATCCCTACTCCAAATAAACTGGAAACTGTGCGATACTCTCCAGGGGTAGCATACCACCAGAGAGCAACCACTAATCTCCTGGCTGGCTCAATGGGCTTTCGGAACTTGGTGGTCTGCATGGTTATTGCGGGGGACAGTAGTTCCAAAACATACTCGAATGTAGCGCGAGACATCCTGAAGTTTTCCATCCACTGCTCCTCCTGATATGCTAGAATGGTCTGCATGAATGCTTCTCCATGTCTGCAATCTCTCACCCACATTCTTCGGCTTGGTGTAGAGTTCATTGTTATGAGAGAAATAATAACAGTGGATGATATACGCGCTCTCCTCCTTTTCAAATATTTGCGTCGATAGGTAGCCCTCTCTGCAAAGAATTGAGCTCTCCTTTTCCAGCTCTGCAGTAGGTAGCACAAGGTGAAAAGCTGCATCAAGCTGTCTGTAGCAGAAATAAGCAGCAGTAAACTGCAAACAGTCTGCGACTCCATGCTAGACACAGCTACTGCACCGGCGTCCATTGCTGCAATGCTGTGCGCAGGCCCCACCCCTCCCTTTTGGTCCTTTAGGTGACATCATCTTGATGAGACAGTAAAAAGTCCATTTGTAATGACATCAATAGGCTTTTACAGAGCTTACCCGGGTTAGGTGGAAACAGATCAGACACGAAGTGTAGTGGAAACGGGGTGGCCGACTCGGGTTGTAGCCGTGTTAAACATCCCGGATCGGACGCGGTACTTAGGTGGAAAAGGGGTATTACTCTGCAGCGTTATAAAACGTGTCTAAAATAAGAGTCTGATGTAGGTAATTGAGTTTCACTTTGCTTTTTGCACAAGTTAGGCAGGCACTTTGTAACTGATATTTTAGCAGCTTATTGTGACTTTGAAAGTTACCGCTTGTAATGTTTTTATTTTTTTCTTTCATTAAGGCTGATGTGACACTGGACCTTGGGATTGCAGGTTGGGCTGGAGCTGGCACTTAAACTTAATGCAACTCTAAAAGTAAGCTCCTCCCCTCTGCAACCCCATCATGCCAGTTTCTTTTAAGCGCCTCAGGAAGTAGGACTCGCAGCCCTCCTTGTAGATAGTTTATCTTTTATTTTATAACTTTTTTTATTTTTGTATAGGCCTGTGTGCTGGTTATAGCAGCACAGTTTTCAGTGCAGCGGCTGCAGGGAGCCGACTCTATGAACGGGGCAGTGCTGCATACCTCCCAACTGTCCCCATTCCTGCGGGACACTCCCTCTATTCGGACACTGTCCCGCCCACAGGCTGCAGTGTCCCGCAGGCGGGGGACAGGTTGGGAGAGCTGGTGATCATGTGCATATGCACAGCATCTAACAGTGTGTGTGGGGAGGGGGGGGGTGAGCTGGTGGCTGCCCAACCGCTCAGGGAGCCCCCTTCTTATCCGTGGGCACAAATCCACCCTTTCTAAAGTTGGGAGGTATGGTGCCACGGGGACCCCTCCACCCACAGCACTCCTGGCCCAGGGACAGTGCGTGGTGATGGGCGGCGCCATCTTTCTGGGTTGTGATAGCAGCAGCTCTATATAAGGATAAGCTCCCTATACAGGCTCTCGGTGTCGGCTATACCAAGTGCTTTCCTCCTTAAGGGGAGAGAAAAGCACTTTACCCTGGAAAAGGAAGCCACAAATGGGAGAGGGTGGGCAGAGTCTGCCTGCTGGTCTCCTCTGTACAGTTAAGCAGCAAGTGGTACAGTCTTCCTTGCTGCGTAGGGAGAGAGAAGAGAAACTTATGGGCGGGGGCCATGCTGCATTCAGCTAACGACAGCCCCAGATCTTCTTGCACGTTAAAAAGAGGTTTCACTACCAGCCCACAGGTGCGCACATCACCATCCTTATGATAAAGCTAAATATTTATCTTATAACATTCACAATATATGGGTAAGAGACTCAGTACGCAATTGGCGTATGGGGTACCGTAAGGGTACGCACTTAGCGTAACAGACGCTTAGCCGCACATGCGGCACGCTCGCTCACAGCTTAACGCTTGGTGTCGAGCACGCTATAGGCGGCCGACTGCCGTAATGCTATGCTACCAGCGTAGTGGACGCTCGTGACCACGAGGGGAACACGAGCGGCGCAGACGCTCATGGGATGACACTCAGTAAACCTTGTATGCAACTCAATGAAAGGCTGAGCCTATACTGTAAACCTTGGTTTTGTAATGTGAGCACAATGCAATGCTAATTAACCTCTATTGTATGAAAGCCTCTTGAGCGATTGAGACGCTCTGAATACTCTCAGCAATGTAATAAACACACAATACCTTGCTAAGGTTCCAAAACCTTTACTAACAATATCTAGCTATGTAAAAAGGAGAAAACAGTTAACAATTCATACACTACAAACTAACATCAATATCTAAGCAGAATAACTACACATAAATATACAATAGCGTCACAATCTTATACAATAACAGAGAGAGAGAGTATGGCAAATACAAACAGGGAATAAGCTGGTTACAGAGAATAACTTACACACACTGGGGAATGATTCGCTGCGCAGTCCTGGTACAAGCTCCGAGTTAGTCAAGATGAAAACCGTTTGTGGAGTGAGAGACTGAGCTGGCCAGGCTGGCTGTCCTTATATACACTGCGTACAGTACACTACAAAGGGACCTATAATCTCATTGTTCATTGGACACAGGAATCTGTCTTCATATTACAACAAAAGGTCATAGGTTTGTTTGAACAGGTGGGCTGTGACTATTTCAGACTGCTCATGTGGGAGGGAAACTCAGGATTTCCAACACATGGACAATGAATAAATGTCCAGAATCTACTAATAGACATAACTATACGCAGGAGCGATTAATCTTTACCTAACCAGCACCGGATTGTTTCTAATAAAATGTTCTTTAGTTAGGTACCAAACACCACTGCTCAAATCCTATCTGACCCTTCGTATCATGCAAAGAGGAATACCTCTGTCCAGGGACCAGTCACAATAAACAAACTTTCAGTTATTATTAAGGGGAACATTATCTATAAAACATACTATTTGGATTTACTATGTAACGATTGAGTCGCCCGCTAGACGCACACAAACTCTACCGTAAATGCACATACCACGCGCTCGAGCGCATGGCCGAGGAGGCGCCATCACGCAGCTGCGAGTATCCGCACGCACGGGAGAGAATGTGCACGTGCAGCGGGCAAGCGCATGAGGTGAATATATGGCAACGTGTAGCATGATATTTTTCCGACTTTGACAGTCCACCCTTTGGCAGTCATCAATAACTTCCACTTCCTAAAACAATTTAAAAAAGAAAAATATATGTCATCATGTAAATACCATTTTATGATTGGGTAAAGGGAGGAGAGGAGCAGGTGGGAAAAAGTATGACCTAGTGAGATAGTAGAAGCATGTATGTATGAATCCATGTTTGAGGGGTCATGTATCATCGTGCCGTACGTGTTTTAAATCAAGCTTCGAGGTATTGCAAAGTATACATTTGAATCCTTCTTATCCCTTATCAGGGATCTGTGGATGGGCTGTCAAACTCTACCGAGCTCTTTTCGGCTTTTGGTTGCAACAAATGGGGAGCACATTTAGTTGATGATACATGAAGGGGGGACATGTGAATGCTGATATATGTGTCTATATTCCCTGTCGACTATGTGTGTCATTACCTGGAGGTTGTAGAGATGAAGATAAGAAACAATCGTTATAAATGCAGTTGTAAACTATGTGAGTTTAAATAAACAGTCGCTGATTGAGGTCTTGTCTGATGTCTTGTCTTGATGTACATGTTGTCTGATGTCTCTCGGTGCTTTTGCTATAAATATCGAGCAAAAGTTGTTCCATTGTCCATAAAGTTACAGTCTCTAAAGTATTGGGCTATCGTAAAAATTAAAGTCACTAGGGATATTGGGGGTCTGTGGTATAGTCCATCAATGGTCTGTATTAAAAGAGGTTGTCAAATTCTTCTTCCAAGCGGATGTCTTTGTACCTTGGAGGAAAACAAAGGAGAAACGGGTGAAAGAAACGGACCGTGGAATCACATTTTCATCACAACATTGTCTCTATCGTTGGGTCATAAATCAAATTAGTTGTTGTTATTACAGTGTCCTCGCTCCTCAGACTCATCACTCTAGTACTACCTTTACACTTCGTTAAAGTCCGAACGCATCTAAATATCAGGCCAACCAATATGACGACTCCCAGAATACACAAGAGAAATTTCCCTACGTCCATTATAATACCTTGGGTCCATTCTCCTAAACCAGAGAACCAATTACGTGGGTTCAACCATGACACCCAACTGGTCAGCTCATTACCCACAGCAGCGAGAGTGAGATTATGTTTCCTTCGAAACTCCCACTTCAATTGCAAAATGTCATCCATCTTTTGGTCTATGACCTCGGCCGGGTCCTCAGTGCTGTTTGTAATATACGTGCAGCACTTTACACCATATTGAGTCGCTAGGGTAACACAATACCCGCCTGTCACAGCTGTGAGGTAATTGAGAATCATCCTATGCTGAACCAGCTCTGTTTTGTAGGCTTGTAACTCTCTCCCAGTATACCTGAATGTGTCGTCATACATTTCGGTGATATTGTCTAATAAATTTGCAAGCGCAGATATATATCTATAATTTATCACTCCCCTGGCGGTATGAGTGACATCTAATGCGAGTAGGAATTGAATCCCGGTGGATTCATGGATCAGATCAGAGGCATGATGCTCTGTCTTCTCTATCAGGTGCCTTTTAACGACGTGCTCGTAATGAGTGTGAGTATAAGGAGCTTGGGCACCACGGTGAATATCTTTCATTTGGTTATGGGATACAGTCATTACTTCAGGCAGTACTTTTCCAACATAACACAATCCCTCTGAGTTTGGGGCGAGGAACCTATACGCCTTCCTCCCGCATATGAAATATGCATCATCGGGGAGAACATATGGGACTGAGTATGACATAACCATGTTACAAACTTTCCATGTGAACTCTCCTAACCCTAACTCTCCCATCTGTCTAGTACACGTATCAGGTTGTACGATATGTGCACAGTATCCTGGTGATACTTCTCCAACTCGCATGGTCCTACTTTCTAGAGTATACCTATACCGGAAATATTTTCCATGGTCAGCTATCTGGCGTATAAGTTCTGTGTCTATGGGCATTCTATCGGCTCTATATGAAAATGTCATGGTTTGATTACTCCATGACACTTCCCAATTTCCCGGCTTTCGGGGATTGGAAATGTTAAAGCATACTAAAGACCTATCCACATGATACTGGTGGAGCTTCAAACTAGGATGACTAGAGATATTAAACCTCTTGTCCACCGGCCTCCCACCACTTAACTCAAGTACCTCTCCTACAGTTAAAGGGAATGGTACTAGTCCTGATTTGCTATGACCTTGAGGTACTTGAGAGCATACCCAACAGTCTGTCTGATTTAACACTTTACCCACTAAGGAGTGATAGTCACTCAATGGATGTCGGTCCATGTGGACATTAAAACTGGACTGACATTTCTTGATGCACCCATCCTCAACTATATTGTCACAATGCCTACAGATGCAGTTCTCTTCAGCTAACAATCCTTCACAATGTCTATAAATAACATGGCTGCTAGATCGTTTTCTGGTACTCGCCTTTGCTCGGTGATTGTGTTTCTATTGGAAATTTACACCTCCGTCTCTGTCATCAGAACCCATTCCAGATCCTTTCTCGACCTCACTGGTACTCTCACCGAAACAGACTGCTCTGGTCAACATCATGGTCAACAGGAAAACACGGACTGCAGTCTCTTGGGGCGAGTCCATCTTACAGGAGGAGAAAGAGAAATTTGTAATGGGGGTACAAAAAAATACTTTGAGGGGAAAGAAAAATGTTACGATGTCTTATGTCCTCTAGTCTTGTTGTTCCTCTTGCTCTGCTGTCATCTCAAAGGTGCTGTCTCTCAGTCTTCCAAACGAACATTCCGGTGATACAATATTTCTTCCAAATCTGCGATCTTTCTGTAAGGAGCAAAAATCTTGCATTACTATTTGTCTAACTGATGTGTGACATACCATCTTTAAAACATAAGAACATGAGAGAGAAGAGAGAAAAAAAAAACGAGAGAGAGAACAATTCATCACATTTTACATTAAACAACAAACAAAAAACCATTGTCAGATCTTCCGTTCACCATCAGGCTGTCACACCAACACATCCACTGGTATCTCTGCGAAGTCCCCTCCCCACCAGTATTTCCACACTTCACCCTTTTGTGCCTGGCCAGGACACACCGATGTCGGTAGGTCACACTGGGGTTAGGTAGACCTCTGCAAAGACCAAGTAGCTATGTGATGTTTGAGTTCTGCCGATGAACGTCAGAGATGGGGAGAAAGAAACATTTATAGATAAATTACAAAGTTTACCCGGCCGTTCCTGCGTCTACACGGAATGACCTCCTAACATCATTAACTGTAACCTCAGGCTTACTATCAGCCCTAATGATCACCTTTCCTGATTGCATATTACAGGTGCGGCCCAAACTTCTTCCTATGTGATCCCTGATTACAATTTCGTGTGTCATGACTTTGCTCATTTTTTTGTCTAGGGGGTTGATATGACTTTTGTGCATTTTTTAATCTACAGTCTCATGCAAAATGTCCCTCTTTATGACAGTAATAACAAGTTACCACATTTGACTTACCCACAGGGGTCGGAGACTTATACTGAGGTGGCCTTGTGGTCAGGGCCTGTATACTTACAGCCATCAGCTTATCACTCTGCGACTCCCTGTGTCTGGTGATGTTTTGCTCATGCCCAACAGCGGACTTTCTTAATGCAGCCACCGAGATATTTCTCCAGTTAAGTAGAGAGGTCTGTACCCTGATTCTTAGTGTGTCTTTTAAGCCGTCCATTAATACGGACACAGCTACCTCCCTATGATGTACATTTGTTTTGATGTCCGTGATCCCAGTGTTTCTAGCCATTACTTGCAGTGCTCGATTGAAATAATTAGAAGTACTTTCCCCTTCTTTTTGTCTTATGGAGAAGATTTTGTTCCACTCGACAACGGCTGGGAAATATACTCCTAACTGTCGGTTGATCTGCTTAATACATTCCTGATTGTGTTCCTCCGTACGAGGTACTTCTGTGTTTAACTTACAATCAGTAATAAACTTCGCAGGGTCAACACTGGAGGGCAAACATGCCCTCAGCACTGTCCGCCACTCTTTGTTGGTGGGTTCTGTGGAGTTTCCTAGTTCTTTAATAAACCTCTGACATGCAACTAGCTCTTTCCTAGGATCAGGGAATTCAGACATAATTGTCCTTAATTCTGTCCGGGACCAGGGACGGCGCATTGCACTGTCCCTGGCGGGAATGACTCCCTGAGCGTCAGTCTGTCCATTTGGGTCTGTGATCACCCTGACAGGGTTAAGTTCAACTACATCATCTTGTGTTGGTTCTACAATATGAGGTACATTTGTTTGTGCGTGATACAGTATATAACACCGTACGTACCTGTGGACACGACCTCACCTGACCCTCCGTTAGGGGGTTTGATTACTGCCTTTACCGATTTGGTCGCGTCCACCTGGATGTCTTGTATGATGGCTGCTGGAAAAGGTGCCGACATCGTGCTGGGCTCACTTTCTTGCTGGTAATCCTGAGGGAAGTTTAACATGGAGTGCAACTTGCATGGGTTAACAATTGTACATTTAACAGTTTTACTTTTATCTTTGTCACATTTGTTACTTTTATCATTAATAATACAGTTGCTAAGTGCATGTTTATCATACCCCAGTGTGCCACTCTCTGTAACCACCCTCTCTCCTGTTGCCATACTTTTCTTACCAAAGTGAGAGTCAGCTGTGTAAGCTAATTCCCTTTGTATCTCACTTTCCCGTTGCCATGACTGTAAATAATCATAATGTTTGATCCGTCTCTTTGCAGATTTAATGAGACCTATCCTTCTCCTTAGATTTTGTAACACCTCGGGACTAAAACTGCCTACCCGTGGGAACTTTTCCCCATCATGCACAGTCATTCTTTCCCATTCATCGCACAAAACCTCTGTGTGTGAACCGTATTTCTCACACATGACATACCTTGCCGACCCGATTGGTCGGTTTACTAAGTCAACCTGAACCGAGGTTGATCGCCCCCTACCTGAACAACTGGCCCCCATCTTTGCAGGTGTTGCTTTCACTACCTCTGACCTTCAAATCAGGGTCTTCAGCGAACCCTTACAAAAACCAAGATGTCCGGGGTAGGCCGGCGGCGGAAGTTTACCGAGTACCTCCACTCACTCCTCGCCCACGTTGGCCAGTACTGCAATCACTGACTCAGAGCTGCTGTACCCAACCTAGGGCCCCTATGAACCTTTATTTACTGGAACATGTGGGTGTGATCCGAAGAGCACTTAACCCTTTCCAGTAACTATTGGTTGTTAGAGAATTCCCGAGTGACCAGCGAACCTCCCTTAAAATAAAAAAAATTACACAAATCACGTTAGAATGTACAAATAGCGTTTATGACCCCTCTAGCGTACACAAATGGTACTTGGTCAAGTTACTAACTAATGCACACAATTACGTGCGGTACAATCGTTCTGCACATAAGCAACTAATCTTATGTGCGGAGCGACCAGTGGAATCGAAAATTGTGGCTGCGAATTCCTTCAGCCAGAGCTTAATGGCCTATATGGGTACTGCACCAACCCTTCCTGGTGTTGTGCTTCTTTATCTATAGCGGACTTCCTAGTCTGCTGTACCTAGACCTCCTGGTCTGTTTCTGGACCTCCTGGTCCGTGACCTCCTGGTCTGCTATACTCTAATGCTCTTCTTTTAATATGTTTAACAAGGGATGCCTCCCAAGCCACCGTGCCGTCACTTACACGTATGTACCTCACGAGACCTCGATGATTTCCTGTGGTTCCACCCAAAAATTAGAAACTTATATATATGTATACACACACTTTCACCTCATATACTCTTTACTTTCGTTTCTGCGCAGAAATCCCTTTCATTCAGTATCGCAGGCTAATCCCGAGGAGTTGCAACTAGAGAAGGATCTATTAGCTTAAAATTTTGGACACTGAGATTTGACTTGCGCTGTTATCGCGTTGCCTCCTTATCGCCTAACTAAAACAATACTATCGTGTGATTTGTATCACGTGGGCATACCCAGACGCTCCGTTGCGTAATATACGCTCCGTGCGTCGGCCCTTGCATCGCGTACGCTCGTTCTGCCCCTTGTTAGAGACACGTGTACGCAGGCCAGATATGTCCACAGTAACACAACTAACACGTTTATATCAATGTAAATGATCTTTAACTGTAATCATCTACCAAGCACCACACAGATCTTTCCTTGTATCTTTAGGCAAAGCCGTGTGCGTGTTTTACAATTTACCCCTTAACGTATTATTTTTACTTTTAACTACTAATAGCAACAAATCTTTCTCAGCACGTTATCAATTATAAATGGCAAACAGGAAAGTGAGATATGTGAAAATACACAAATGAAAATGCAATTCTAAATTAATCTAATAACATACATTGATGTAAGCACGCACATATAGATATTACATATATGTACTAATCACTATTACATATATGAGACCCTATTCAGTGCTTCTAATTTGCATATGAATGTGCGATTTCTTTCACTGCTGGGAGAGGGAAAAAAACCAAAACCCAGTTATACAGGTTAATTTGCACTTCAATGGCTATCCTACACCAAGCAGAGAATCCTAGAATAGGGAGGTAAAGAAACCAAAAAAAAAAAAAAAAACCAAAACTTTGTTTTATCTGTGTATCATTCTTAAATCAAATACTCATTCCACTATTAACTTATATCAAACTCTATCTGAACCACTCATGATTGACCATGACATGGACTAAACAAATGCATTAAAAACTCATTAAATTATGATTTCTTTTTTGACAATGGGTGGCTGATTATTTCCTGAGTCAACTGAAAATCAGCCGCTTAGAAAAAAAAAATTTGACCTTCCCAAAATGGCCGCTGCTCCTCCCCCTTCCACATCCATGAGGGTTACACAAAATGGAGGACAGACCATGCGGCTCCTTTTGTCACAAAGAAAATCATCATGCCAGCCCGTGAAGTTATTTTTTAAGCCTGGGTAAAAACTATCACGCTATGCAGAGCGATTAAAAATACTTTTAAACCTATTTAAACAGACAAGCCATCCAATCTGCGTGTGCAGTTGGCACCAAATAGAAATAAAAACCAGATTTACAAAGACAATAGCTTAATGTTCTTACCTTCTTCGGTTCCCGGATTCCACCAGCACTCCTACAACGTAGCGATGCAGACGCTTATCTAGTCAGCACTACTGTATCCCCAACCACCAACACGGATACCAAGGGATACTACCTTCCCCCTTTGCTGACAGATAAAGTCTGCTTGTGTTCGCTAGTGCGGATATGTGGAGGAAGGACGAGGCCCCAATTGATAAAGCTAAATATTTATCTTATAACATTCACAATATATGGGTAAGAGACTCAGTACGCAATTGGCGTATGGGGTACCGTAAGGGTACGCACTTAGCGTAACAGACGCTTAGCCGTGGTCGAGACGCACATGCGGCACGCTCGCTCACAGCTTAACGCTTGGTGTCGAGCACGCTATAGGCGGCCGACTGCCGTAATGCTACGCTACCAGTGTAGCGGACGCTCGTGACCACGAGGGGAACACGAGCGGCGCAGACGCTCACGGGATGACACTCAGTAAACCTTGTATGCAACTCAATGAAAGGCTGAGCCTATACTGTAAACCTTGGTTTTGTAATGTGAGCACAATGCAATGCTAATTAACCTCTATTGTATGAAAGCCTCTTGAGCGATTGAGGCGCTCTGAATACTCTCAGCAATGTAATAAACACACAATACCTTGCTAAGGTTCCAAAACCTTTACTAACAATATCTAGCTATGTAAAAAGGAGAAAACAGTTAACAATTCATACACTACAAACTAACATCAATATCTAAGCAGAATAACTACACATAAATATACAATAGCGTCACAATCTTATACAATAACAGAGAGAGAGAGAGTATGGCAAATACAAACAGGGAATAAGCTGGTTACAGAGAATAACTTACACACACTGGGGAATGATTCGCTGCGCAGTCCTGGTACAAGCTCCGAGTTAGTCAAGATGAAAACCGTTTGTGGAGTGAGAGACTGAGCTGGCCAGGCTGGCTGTCCTTATATACACTGCGTACAGTACACTACAAAGGGACCTATAATCTCATTGTTCATTGGACTCAGGAATCTGTCTTCATATTACAACAAAAGGTCATAGGTTTGTTTGAACAGGTGGGCTGTGACTATTTCAGACTGCTCATGTGGGAGGGAAACTCAGGATTTCCAACACATGGACAATGAATAAATGTCCAGAATCTACTAATAGACATAACTATACGCAGGAGCGATTAATCTTTACCTAACCAGCACCGGATTGTTTCTAATAAAATGTTCTTTAGTTAGGTACCAAACACCACTGCTCAAATCCTATCTGACCCTTCGTATCATGCAAAGAGGAATACCTCTGTCCAGGGACCAGTCACAATAAACAAACTTTCAGTTATTATTAAGGGGAACATTATCTATAAAACATACTATTTGGATTTACTATGTAACGATTGAGTCGCCCGCTAGACGCACACAAACTCTACCGTAAATGCACATACCACGCGCTCGAGCGCATGGCCGAGGAGACGCCATCACGCAGCTGCGAGTATCCGCACGCACGGGAGAGAATGTGCACGTGCAGCGGGCAAGCGCATGAGGTGAATATATGGCAACGTGTGTAGCATGATATTTTTCCGACTTTGACAGTTATCATTCAAACACAAGGAACGATGTAAACAATGTGGCGTTGGGTGTTTTGACTGCCAGTGCTGCCTGGGACATAAAGAAGGTTTTGCATAAATTCACCCCAAAGAGGTCGATAAAAACAAATGTGGATTCTTAACCGAGTGGATACATTGGCCCTCATTCCGAGTTGTTCGCTCGTTCTTTTTCATCGCATCGCAGTGAAAATCCGCTTAGTACGCATGTGCAAAGTTCGCACTGCGACTGCGCCAAGTAACTTTACTATGAAGAAAGTATTTTTACTCACGGCTTTTTCATCGCTCCGGCGAACGTAATGTGATTGACAGGAAATGGGTGTTACTGGGCGGAAACACGGCGTTTCAGGGGCGTGTGGTTGAAAACGCTACCGTTTCCGGAAAAAACGCAGGAGTGGCCGGAGAAACGGTGGGAGTGCCTGGGCGAACGCTGGGTGTGTTTGTGACGTCAACCAGGAACGACAAGCACTGAACTGATCGCACAGGCAGAGTAAGTCTGGAGCTACTCTGAAACTGCTAAGTAGTTAGTAATCGCAATATTGCGAATACATCGGTCGCAATTTTAAGAAGCTAAGATTCACTCCCAGTAGGCGGCGGCTTAGCGTGTGTAACTCTGCTAAATTCGCCTTGCGACCGATCAACTCGGAATGAGGGCCATTATCGGGACTGAAGGAACCAGAAACGTATTGTGGAATAAGTGACTGGGATCATTGATCGCCTGGTTGGAACTGTACACTGCTGATTGACTGTACTTAGAACTCAATTCGGATATTAATGATTCACGTTTAGGAATACCTTTAGAAAAGTGCGCAGGAGTCTATTTTGTATTGTGTTGTCTATCTTTGTGGATTGGTGAAATCCACGTTTGAATCCAGCAGCCTTTTCATCAGCAGGGCGCGCTAAGTGTATATTTTGTCTTTTATGTAATGTGGCGTTCCTATTGATCGGAAATGCCCACATCGTGGGTATAATTTTTCAATGTGTACCCACCTTAAAGCTGTCTTCTCCATGTTGGGTATAATCTTTCAGTGTGTACCCACCTTAAAGCTGTCTTCTCCATGTTGGGTATAATCTTTCAGTGTGTACCCACCTTAAAGCTATCTTCTCCATGTTGGGTATAATCTTTCAGTGTGTACCCACCTTAAAGCTGTCTTCTCCATGTTGCATGCTGTGCTGCTCAGTGACCTGTGTCTGCAATTAGTGCTAGTTTCAGTTCTGCTCCTCTTCTCTACAATTACCTCAGGAATTGCCTTTACTGTTCTGGGAATACTGTGTACTTTGTCCTGTTTTGGTTGTTTTTATTCCGTCTGCGTCGCTATATTTAGCGAACTCCCATAGGGATTATGTCAGACAAAGCCAAACCCATAAAGACAAAAGACGTTACTATGGCTTTGTGTTTCACTTGTGCCCAGTGTAATATTACATTACCATGTGGATAGGAGGGCTCTGGGGCATTGTGCACGGACTGGATCTAGTGATGCGCAGGTGTGTGAGGCTGCTGCGTCTGCTCCTGGGGAGCCAACTTGGGCACAGGCTCTGTGTCGATCAATCGCTGACTTAGTAAAGCTTGTTGTGCTTCAGTGTGAAGATTAAGCTAGGGCAGCTGCTGCACCTATTCCCTTGCTGTGTGGTTCGGATGTGCCGACTCCCCAACTGGTGTCTGATCCACCTGGGAGATTTGTCTCAAGTCCATTTTTATGGACTCTGGAGTCATTATCCGTCCTTTGTTGGGAGCCTCGGGCAATGGAAACTTGGGCTCATAAACGTATTGAGGGCCTTCACAATGATTCGTCCAGGAATTCCCTTCTTGAATTGGCAGAACAGCTTTGTGGTACAGCTGAATACATGTTTGATGCCATGCAAAACGGCGCTCAAGTGGCTTCAAGGGTATCAGCTATGGCTGTCTCGCCTCGTAGGGATCTCTGGCTCCGCGCTTAGGGACTAATTAAGCATGGAACGCTGCTGCGGCAGCCTTCACATGCTGATGCCCTGTGACGTGTGCGCATGCACAGAAGCAACACTGCGTGTGCGCACACTGAGATGCGATGGTATCTTACATGTATGAACGCCTCTGCCGCGTTCGTGGAGCGGGAGGGGGTGCTGTGGCAGTGTTGGAGGAGGTGCAGTCCAGACAACGCAGCCGTGTCCGGACCATTTGTGGGGTGGGCCGTGGCAGCTGCGTATTGTCACACTCAGCCGCTGTGACCCGAAACATGGCGTGTAGCCGTCTGCCTTAACAGCTAGGCTGCGTAGGCAGAGGACTACCCTAAACATGCGAAAGCATCGCCGCCATGCAGTGCTTTCGTGTGTGTGGGGGGGGAGGCTGGATCCAGCATGTGTGGCAGACTTGCCCAGTGCTGGGTGCCTCCCGCTTGTTAGTGTAATTGATTGTAGATGTACGATTTTCCATGCTGAATCGGGCCCTTAGTCTGCGGATTCAGAATCAAGACATTCATTGGCAGCTCTTCCGTTTGGTGGGGGTATTATTTTTGGACCAGAACTGGATGCCATTATAGCCCAGTATACAAGGGAAAAAAACACTTTTCTCCCAGTGACTGCTCCTAAACAGCGGAGTACACGTTTCCGAGCCTTTCGCTCCTTTCGAGGTGTTCACTACAGGTCAGTCTGCGATGAGCTGTTATTTCCCCAGCCAGGGTTTGGAATCGAAGGGCAGATTGTCAGGTACAAACCGATGCTCAGGGGCCAAGGCTGCAAGAAATCCTGTTATCTGAAGCAGGCTGGAGGACACTGGGTTCCCTCCCTCATGCTCAGTCGTGCAAGGTTTACATTATTGACTATCTTTTCCCTAAGAATTTGTTTGATTGTTTTAACAGTTTCAGTGGGTTACTGCTACTTCTTACCAGACCCTTTTAAAGAAGTGCTGGCATGATGGGGATTCAGAGGGGAGGAGCTTACTTTTAAAGTTACACTTAAGGTGTATACACAAGGTAAGATTTTTTTCTTACGATTTTGACTATACGGTCAAAATTGTAAGGAAACTTTACCTTGCGATACCGATGCGCAGTCCCGCGAGATCGGTATCGCAAGCCTATATAGACTGTGCAGGTAAGTCAATTTTGACTATCTCATAGAAAAGGTAGTCAAAAATTGACACTTAGCCAAAATCGTACATAGTCAGTTTCGCAAGCACAGTCATCTATGTTTGCGATACCGACCTAGTCCCTATCGCATAGTGGGAATCGGGGTTTTGCCCGAATCTCACCATGTGTACACATCTTTAGTTTAAGTGCCAGCTCCAGCTCCAACGTGCAATCCCATGATTCAGTGTTCCCCAGCCTGCTTCAACAGTAATACCACTTTGAGATTGCAATGCCGGGTCGCACTCAGGATTTGGAAACAGGTCCTTCCTGGATGCGACCCGGCATTGGACCCTTTCACACTGGCTTTCTGACCCGGCAATATGCCGTGTTGGGTTGCCATCGGGGGGCGGAGGCTGCGCTGGGAGATGATATCATCTCCACGCCGCCTCTACCTATACTGTGAACAGGTCCCGGGTTGCATCGTCAGGCGAACCGGGAATTCGGGACTGACCCCTTCCACGCAATATACCGGGTCGATACTGGGTTATTTGTGCGGTGTGAAAGGGCTTTTTAGTGACCAAAAATCCTCCTTTTCATTTATCGGACTGGATTTTTGTTCTCATCAAATAATCATAACATTTTTACTTAATCTGCCGTCATAAGGTGATTGTAGTTTATTGTGACTTTTTCATTTTTGGAGACTTCCTCCATTTCAAATTCATGCTCTCATCCTTCAGTGCTGCCCTTTTCCTCGCTAAACAATCATACTTCAAAATCCTCATCTCTACCCAGTCTTCCAACCCCCGGCGCCTCTTTGCCACTGTTAACTCCCTCCTCTGCCCACCACCACCTCCTCTCCCTTCCTCATTGTCTGCTCTTGATTTTGCCACTTATTTCACATCCAAGATTGACTCCATACGTCAGGACATCACATCCCACCAGACCAGCAACCAGCCACCACCCATCCTTTGTCACCCCTCCCCTTCCCTCTTACCAACTCTGACATCTTTCTCCCATGTATCTGGCGAGGAAGTCATGATCCTCATACATTCCTCCCCCCCCCCCACAACCTCCCCACTCGACCCTATCTCCTCCCACCTCCTCCGCTTCCTCTCTCCTTCTGCCTGTTCCCATCTTGCCCACCTTCTCAATCTGTCCCTCTCATCAGGCACTGTCCCCTCTGCCTTCAAGCATGCTCTTGTCTCCCCTATTCTTAAAAAAACCTACCCTTGATCCTAACACTCTCTCCAACTATCGACCCATCTCTCTCCTCCCCTTTGCCTCCAAACTTCTTGAGCGTATTGTCTATAATCGCCTCACTGCCTTTCTTTCCTCTCACTCACTGCTTGACCCATTCCAGTCTGGTTTCCGCTCTCTCCACTCCACTGAAACTGCCCTCACAAAAATCTGCAATGACCTCCATGCAGCCAAATCTAAGGGCCACTACTCTCTGCTTATTCTTCTTGAGCTCTCTGCTGCTTTTGACACTGTGGACCACCCTCTCCTTCTGCAAATTCTTCACTCTCTTGGTCTACGCGATACTGCCCTCTCCTGGCTGTCCTCCTACCTCTCTGATCGTTCCTTCTCTGTCTCCTCTCATGATGCTACCTCGCCCCCACTTCCACTAACTGTTGGTGTCCCCCAAGGTTCTGTTCTTGGTCCTCTCCTTTTCTCTCTCTATACGTCCTCTTTAGGTGAACTCATTAGTTCTTTTAACTTCCAGTATCACCTCTATGCTGATGACACTCAAATCTACCTCTCCTCCCCTGATCTCTCCACAGCTCTCCTCACTCGTACCTCTAACTGTCTTTCTGCTGTCTCTTCCTGGATGTCCCAGCGCTTTCTTAAACTCAACATGTCTAAGACTGAGCTGATCATCTTCCCACCCTCCCGCACAACCTCACCTCCCACAAACTCACTATCCATTGATGGCACGACTATCTCCTCTAGCCCCCAAGTACGCTGTCTTGGTGTAATCCTGGACTCCTCCCTCTCCTTCAAACCACACATTCAGCACCTCTCGCAAACCTGTCATTTTCATCTCAAAAACATTTCCAGGATCAGACCTTTTCTCACCCAGGATGCCACTAAGATCATTATTCACTCACTGATTATTTCCAGACTGGACTACTGTAATCTCCTCCTAACTGGCCTCCCTGACAATTACCTCTCTCCACTCCAATCTATCCTCAATGCCGCTGCCCAGCTTATCTTCCTCACCAAATGCACTACGTCCACCTCCCCTCTCCTACAAGCCCTTCACTGGCTTCCCTTCCCTTCCAGAATCCAATTCAAACTTCTCACACTCACTTACAAAGCACTCACCCACTCCTCTCCCAGTTACATCTCTGACCTTATCTCCCTTTACTCTCCCACCCGTCCTCTTCGCTCTGCTAATGCACGCCGACTCTCCTGTCTTCTGATTACTTCCTCCCACTCCTATCTCCAAGATTTTCACGTGCTGCTCCCTTCCTCTGGAATTCTTTACCTCTCCCCCTCAGACTCTCCACCTCTCTACAAAACTTCAAACGGGCTCTTAAGACCCATTTCTTTACCAAACCCAGCCAAATCTCATCCTAACCCTGTTCCACGCTCTCTCTGTACCCCATCTGTGTCACCCCTGTCTGTCTACCCCTACCCTTAGAATGTAAGCTCTCACGAGTAGGGTCCTCTTCCCTCATGTGCTTATCCTTTTCTTACTTTAATAATTCTCAACTGCCCAAATCTCGCAGTTTTTGGCCACCTGGAACTTATCTCTGTCATTCACTGGTGTAGTTATGCTTAGTTACCCTGTACTTGTCCTATATTGTCTTCAACTGTAAGTCACTGTTTTCCTGTTTTGATTATGTGCTTCTGTACTCTGTAATTGGGCGCTGCGGAACCCTTGTGGCGCCATATAAATAAAGGATAATAATAATAATACAGGTTGAGTATCCCTTATACAAAATGCTTGGGACCAGAGGTGTTTAGGATATGGGATTTTTCCGTATTTTGGGATAATTGCATACCATAATGAGATATCATGGTCATGGGACCTAAATCTAAGCACAGAATGCACTTATGTTTCATATACACCTTATACACACAGCCTGAAGGTAGTTTTAGCCAATATTTTTTATAACTTTGTGCATTAAACAAAGTGTGTGTACATTCACACAATTCATTTATGTTTCATATACACCTTATATACACAGCCTGAAGGTCATTTAATACAATATTTTTAATAACTTTGTGTATTAAACAAAGTTTGTGTACATTGAGCCATCAAAAAACAAAGGTTTCACTATCTCACTCAAAAAAGTCCGTATTTCGGAATATTCCGTATTTCGGAATATTTGGATATGGGATACTCAACCTGTAATATGTTTTTTCTCATCCGATAGTTATGATAACATTTTCACTTAATCTGCAGTCACGTGAAAGCTTGTAGTGTAAGGTGTAGACACCACTGTGTTAAAGATGGTTCAGAATTTTATTTTGTTACCTTTAATACTTCTGCAAAAGAACGCAACAAGCAGCTCTTTAGGTTTCTGTGCTTATGTTTATGTATCTACAAGTGAAGTGTAAAGCCGGGTACACAATAGTCAATATACTTCATGAGCAATATCGTAAGTGTTTGCCATTGAACTTCTGAGCTAACGAGATAATGCATATGCACTGAACGATATCGCTAACGATATCTTTTAGTGACGTCATCCTGACACATCCCCGAACATGCCGTTTCTGATGATATTGTCAGATTGACCATGGTTGGACGATAGGCAATATCGTTAATGACCCGTGGGAGTGCACATCGTTAACAAGATTGTCCATACACACTGGACGATTGTCATAACAATGGGGGTCATTCCGAGTTGATCGTAGCTGTGCTAAATTCAGCACAGCTACGATCATCTTCCCAGACATGTGGGGGGACGCCCAGCACAGGGTTAGTCCGCCCCGCATGTCAGCAGCGATGCTTTTGTACTTGAAGAATATCTCCCGTCCAGCACAGCTCCTTCGGCTGGCCGAGAGTTACTCGTCGCTGCCCCGGGTCGCAGCGGCTGCGTGTGACATCACGCAGCCACTGCGGCCCGCCCCCCGCATGGTCCGGCCATACCTGCGTTGGTTGGACCACACCCCGAAAACGGCGGCATGGCATTAAACAATACAATTTGGATGTGATATCCTTTCCCTTTAAAGAAAACCTTGAACATCACCCTAAATATTTTTTCAAGTTTTTTTTTGGCCTTTCCAATTTTCCTTGGTAAATTTTGGCCAGCAAAGGAACATACATCTGCAAGACAGGTTTTATTTTATATCTCTATGCAAGCCAGAACTGTAACTAAGGATGCTCAAGCGCTGCTGCCATGCAGGGCTCAGGGGGTAACTCAGTCTTTCTCCCATAGCATCAGATTTTGGCTTGCAGAATGTATAGAAAGGCAATCTGTAGCTTCGAGGACTGTCTGGTGCCACCACACAAAGGGGGTAATTCCAAGTTGATCGCAGCAGGATTTTTGATAGCAATTGGGCAAAACCATGTGCACTGCGGGGAGGCAGATTTAACATGTGCAGAAAGAGTTAGATTTGGGTGGGTTATTTTATTTCTGTGCAGGGTAAATACTGGCTGCTTTATTTTTACACTGCAAATTAGATTTCAGATTGAACACACCCCACCCAAATCTAACTCTCTCTGCACATGTTATATCTGCTTCCCCTGCAGTGCACATGATTTTGCCCAATTGCTAACAAAAATCCTGCTGCGATCAACTTGGAATTACCCCCAAAATGATGCATTTTTCTGTACTTACATATTTAGAGAAACATTGGGCCTGATAGTGTATGGGGTCTACATGCCTAGATGGCATAGGCCTCACTTGCTCCGCTTCTCATAATAGGCCCTTGAACATTTTCAGCCTCAGGCTCATGAGGCTCTAATCTGTCCCTGCTTCAGTTTATTCTGGCAGTTACTCTTACTTGAGGAAGTCGCACCTCCATGTTCTAGGAAAAGGACATGTTGACATTTTTAGCAAATTCAGTTTTTGGGCAGGGTCGGTTAGTAGGAAATCTGCCACATTGGGGACCGGCAGACAATCCAAGGAACCCAAGTTATCTAAGGCCAACACTTAGATAGTGAAGTCTCTTAGAGTAGTCCACATTTAGAAAACGGATATCTTAGTATCATAATAATCCAAAATGTATTACTATGGTTAATAGAACATATCTGAATCTAAGCAGACCCAGGACGTTAGGTTTGTTTTCAGAATCTCCTTTTACAATGTTTATATTTGTGTGTCTTCCTTTGCACCCCATATTACCTTATTTTGTAAATGTGATGACAATTAGTACATTTTCCAAATGTGATTTTTTTTTTTTTTTTTTTTTTTTTTTTAAGATACTTGTAGCCATCACTCCTATTGATATACCAGACAAGTGCTGTACCTAGAGTCAAGCAGTATTTATATATTTCTGGTCATTTGTCATTTTATACCAAGTGAAAGCAAAGCGGCGCAAGAAGGGATACTGCAAACATGTTGTGCACAACTAGTTTTATGCACATGTAATTCAATCCAAATAGCTTTAACTAACTATGTATCTTTCTTTAAATAGGTGCTTCATTATTATTCTACTGATGACATACAGTATGATAGAATATAGTTTAGGACATGCTAACTATATCGCCTTATATCAGCAGAACCCACACACACACAAAAACACATACTTACAGTATGAATATACTGTATAAGAAACAGCCCTGTTACTCAGGATGTTTATGAATAGTAATAATATTATAAAAGAGTGGGGCAACTTAGAGGCGAGTCTCATACAAATTAAGTATCGATAAGCCTGAATCATGTGCCCAGAATGATCAAATAGGACTGAGCGATCTGATACATTTATTTATATGTTGCACTAAAATAAAGTACTTTAAAAGCATGAGTGAATAGATAGACTCTGGACTGACTATTATTCTAATAGAAATATGGCTCTCACGTTGTATGCATACAGTTCTATTGTGAAATAAATGGTGTAATTAATGCTGAATTATTCAATCTCTCTACCCACACATACAAATGAATGGAGAACTGCGCACATTATTATTCCATTTAATTATAAAGATACTTTAATAAAACTAATAACAAATATATTTTAACTGTTAGTGGAGCCATTTGCTCTTTAACTGCACAGGGCAGATTTGATATCTTTACGTTTTTGACCCAAGTATTTAATTCTGGGTATTTAGATTGAACGAGGTTGTTCATAAGACTAGTAATGCACAACCTTTAACAGTACTCCTTATTGTTAATATTTTCTTTCAGTTGATATAACCTTTGGGGTGGGGGAGGTTTGGGTGGTTATGGGTCAATGGGTCAACAGTCAAAAGGTCGGCAACCAATAGGTTGACATGCACAAGGGCGACAGTGTCAAAAGGTTGACACAGAAATGATCAACACATGAAAAGGTTGACACAAGTTTTTTATGGGGTTTTTTCTAGGTCAAATTTGTCTTTCTCTTACATCCTAGGGAATACTGTGAATCCATTTAGTACCATGGGGTATAGATGAGTCCGCTAGGAGCCATGGGCACTTTAAGAAATTGATAGTGTGCGTTGGCTCCTTTCTCTATGCCCCTCCTACCAGACTTAGTTTAGAAAATGTGCCCGGAGGAGCTAGTCACGTCTCTGGAAGCTCCTGAAGAGTTTTCTGCATTCGTTTTCTGAGTGTGTTATTTTCAGTCAGAACTGGATGGCACCAGCCTGCCTGCTTCATAGGACTTAGGAGGGGGGGCAACCTCTTGAAGGGTTTATGGTCCTGTTCCCCGCTGACAGGACACTAGATCCTGAGGGAACTATTCGCAAGTCCCACCACGGCGAGCGTATATTCCGCAGCACGCCGTCACCCCTAACAGAGCCAGAAGAGTGGTGAGTACTAAGCCGGCGACCTGGTTAGCGGCCCGCCGGCTATTATGGCGGCATGAGGGTACAGTGACGCATGGCTTCTAAACGGGGTGGACTGCGTCTCCCACTGTGTGCGGACACAGATGCTGAACAGCGGACACAGCACTCAGACAGCCAACATAGCGATAAAAGGAGTCTGTCTCCATTTTATGCACAAGACACATACAGCCAGTATAAAAAAGTGGGAAGACCACACGCCATTGAAGAAGCAGAGCTTCACTATGAGCGGATCCAGCAGCTCACCAGCTCCATTTTCCCTCTGCAGCTGACACAGACGCTGACTGACAGGGACGTGCAGCTCCTCCGGAGAGACTCCAGATTACCTCAGCAGTACCAGGGGGTCATAGCAGGGGGGGAGCGATTATTAGTGTCCCTAATCTAGGTCCCTAGATTAAGTAAATCCCTAATCTACATACTTAGTCTGCGACCCGGCTAAGTTTGGCATTAGCCTTAAGGGTGCCGTGTGCTGGTTCCATACTCCCTCTGTGTCTCCCTGGAAGGGCTCTTTGTAGGTTAATTATGCTTTTAACCTTTTCCTGTGTGTGTGTGTGTGTGTGTGCTGTCACTGTTACAGTATGTCAGGCAAAGAGTTTGTTTCATGTAAGGCACAATGTTCCTCTTCCCCAGGGGGTTCACTGGTGTGTGCTCAATGTCGTGTCCCTTCCCAGGCTAGTGGGGCAGAACCAGCATGGCTGGACTCCATTAGGGGAATGACTTCCACAATCTCTACTAAGTTATCTTGAAATGATAAAGAGATGCAATACTTAAGACAATCAGTGACTGAGTTTATGAAAAGAGACTCGGTACCCAAACCAGCGTCTCAGTCCCCTGCTATTTGTCCGCAAAAACACATTTTGGCCCATATCCTGCAGTCTGACTCGGATGATGAGGGGTCAGACATGGAGGAGGGTGAGGTGGACTCAGAGGTGGAGGAGGGTACTCTGTTGCAGGGAATAGATGCTCTTATAGAAGCTATCAGAGAAGTTCTGAACATCCCTGATAAAGTGAGAGAGGAGAGTGAGGAATCTTCTTTTAAAATAAAGAAGAAATCCTCAGCCACTTTTCCTGTGTCAAAGGAACTAAATACCCTGTTTGAAGAACCATGGGTTGGACCTTATAGGAAATGTCAAATCCCTAAACGGTTGTTGTTATCCTTTCCTTTTCCTTCTGAGGATAGAAATTGTATTGCCTCTCCCGGGTGCAGCCTCCCTAAAGGATGTGGCTAATCACAAAATTGAGACTACGCTCAAATCTTTGTATACAGCTGCAGGGGTGGCCCAGAGACTCACTATAGCATTTGGGCGGATTACGTGAGCCATTGCTAAATGGTCGGTTAACCTAACTGAGAGGTTAGATACCTTGCCTCAAGGGGAGATTGTTTTGCTCCTGCAACATATACAGGACTCTGCGAACTTTATGGTGGAAGCCATAAAAGAGATAGGCTTGCATAATGCACGCACTACAGCTATGGCAGTGTCGGCACGCAGGGGCTTATGGCGAGACCTTATTTGGAGATGAACTAGACAAATGGATCTCCAAAGTTACTCCGAGTAAGTCCACATACCTTCCTTCTGCAGCTCCCCCGGCTAGGAAGGCCTACTCAGGACCCAATTTACAGTCCTTTCGGACTGCCAGGTTTAGGGGCAAGCCCAGTGGTTCTGCTGCCGCCACCAGAGGCGCTAGAGGTAAACCACGCAAACCAGCAACTGCCGGTTCACAGGAACAGGGCTCAAGCTCTGCTTCATCAAAACCTTCAGCATGACAACCGAGATGCCTGGAAGACTGGCAAGTGGGAGCCCGGCTAAAATTCTTCAGTCACATCTGAACAACATCGTGCCGGGATCCCTGGGTCATAGATCTTATTTCCCAGGGATACAGACTGGAGTTCCAAGAGCTCCCACGTCACAGATTCTTCAAATCAGGCTTACCACTTTCAGAAGAGGCAGGTATAACTTTACAGGACACCATTCAAAAACTGGTACAGACTCGGGTCATTGGTCCAGTTCCACCTCATCTGCACAACAAGGGGTACTATTCCAACTTGTTTGTAGTACCGAAGCCGGACAGTTCGGTGAGGCCGAATCTGAACCTCAAGTCGTTGAACCCGTACTTACGAGTGTTCAAATTCAAGATGGAGCCTCTGAGAGCGGTGATCTCAGGTCTGGAGGAGGGGGAATTCCTAGTGTCTCTGGATACCAAGGATGCGTACCTTCACATTCCGATCTGGCCGCCTCCTCAGGTTTATCTATTGTTTGCATTGCAGGACTGTCATTACCAGTTTCAGGCCCTGACGTTTGGTCTCTCCACGGCACCGAGGGTGTTCACCAAAGTGATGGCAGAGAAGATGTTTCTACTCCGCAAACAGGAAGTATACATTATTCCGTACCTGGACGATCTTCTGATAAAGGCACCATCCAAGGAGCGGTTGTTGGACAGCATTGGCCTCTCAACCAGACTACTCCTGAATCACGGGTGGATTCTGAACCTACCAAAATGTCATCTAGAACCGACCCACAGAGGCTTCCTTTCCTGGGAATGATACTGGACACAGAGTCTCAGAGAATGTTCCTTCCCTTGGAAAAAGCTATGGTAATCCAGTCGATGGTTCGGGCTGTCCTGAAGCCAACCCGGATCTCGGTGCATCTGTGCATTCGTCTTCTGGGGAAGATGGTGGCCTTTTACGAGGCACTTCAGTACGGAAGGTTTCATGCGAGGCCCTTCCAGCTAGGTCTATTGGACAAATGGTCCGGATCGCATCTTCACATTTACCAAAGGATCCGTCTGTCGCCAAAAGCCAGGATCTCCCTACTGTGGTGGCTACAGACTTCTCACCTAGTCGAGGGTCGGAGGTTCGGGATTCAGAATTTGATTCTGCTGACCACAGACGCAAGCCTCAGAGGTTGGGGAGCAGGCACCCAAGGGGTCCAGTTTCCGGGAAGATGGTCAAGTCAGGAAGTCGTCCTTCCAATAAACATTTTGGAACTCAGGGCTATCTACAACGCCCTTCTGCAGGCCACATCTCTACTTCGGAATCAGGCCATTCAAGTCCACTCGTACAATGTGACGGCGGTAACGTACATAAACCGACAGGGCGGAACAAAAGCAGAGCAGCAATGTCCGAGGTGTTAAGAATTCTCCTCTGCGTAGAAAAACATGCCGTGGTGTTGTCGGCGATCTTCATTACGGGAGTAGACAACTGGGAAGCAGACTTCGTCAGCAGACATGACCTGCACCCTGGGGAATGGGGCCTTCACCCGGAGGTGTTCCGGTGGTTGACACATCAGTGGGGATATCCACAAATCGACATGATGGCCTCTCAACTCAACAAGAAGCTCAGACGGTAATGTTCCAGGTCAATAGACCCACAAGCTGCGGCCATAGACGCTCTGACAACTCCATGGGTCTACCAGCTGGTGCACATGTTTCCTCCACTTCTTCTGATCCCAAGAATTCTCAGAAGAATAAAAAGGGAAAAGTCTCAAGCAATACACATTGTTCCGGACTGGCCTCGGAGGACCTGGTACGCGGATCTTCTCGAGATGCTGATCGAAGATCCGTGGCCTCTACCTCTTCGCGAGTATCTTTTGCAACAGGGCCTGTTCGACTATCAAGACTTACCGCGGCTACATTTAACGGTATGGAAGTTGAACGGCTGATTCTAGCCAGGAGAGGGATTCCTGACAAGGTCAAGCCAGGAAGGGGGTAACGTCTAAACATTACAACCATATATGGAAGAAATATGTCTCGGTGTGAGAGCAGACAATATTCTGTGGTGGAATTTCATCTGGGAGGTTTCCTGCTTTTTCTGCAGTCAGGAGTGGATGTGGGCCTACGTCTAGGCACCATTAAAGTCCAGATTTCGGCCTTGTCTATTTTCTTTCAGAAACAATTGGCTTCTCTCCCTGAGGTCCAGACGTTCCTGAAAGGTGTGCTGCACATCCATCCTCCCTTTGTGCCTCCCACGGCACCTTTGGATCTCAATTTGGTGCTGCAGTTCATCCAATCGGACTGGTTTGAACTGTTGCAGGAGGTAGACGTAAAGTACCTTACATGGAAGACCGTCACACTGTTGGCCTTGGCTTCAGCAAGACGTGTGTCGGAGCTAGAAGCGTTGTCTTACAAGAGCCCCTACTTAATTTTCCATGAGGACAGAGCTGAACTCAGGACTCGTCAGCAATTTCTACCTAAGGTGGTGTCTGCATTTCACATCAACCAACCTATTGTGGTTCTGGTGGTTACGGACACCTCGGCTACTTCAAAGTCTTTGAATATTGTGAGGCCTTTGAACGTGTATGTAAAGAGAACAGCACGTCACAGGAAATCGGACTCGCTGTTCGTTCTCTATGATCCCAATAAAATTGGGTGTCCTGCATCAAATTAGTCAAATGCCTTCTGGATCAGGCTCACTATCCAGCATGCTTATTCCACGGCAGGCTTGCTGGTTCCAAAATTTGTACAGGCCCACTCTGCTAGGTCGGTGGGTTCTTCTTGGGCGGCTGCCCAGGGTGTCTCGGCTTTACGGCTCTGCCGAGCAGCTACTTGGTCAGGTTCGAACACGTTTGCTAAGTTTTACAAGTTTGATACTTTGGCCTCTGAGGACCTTCAGTTTGGTCAGTCAGTTCTGTAGGATTCTTAGCATTCTTCCACCCAGTTTGGGAGCTTTGGTACTTCCCCATGGTACTAAATGGATTCCCAGTATCCCCTAGGACGTAAGAGAAAATAGGATTTTAATTACCTACCGGTAAATCCTTTTCTCGTAGTCCGTAGGGGATACTGGGTGCCAGCCCAGTGCTTCGTTCTTCATGCACTGTTACTTGGTTAAGTTCTGTTGTCGGTTCAGCTGTTGCTGTTACTATTTACAAGTTTTGGTTAGCTTGGCTTTCTTCTGGTTCTGTGTGTGCTGATTCATAATTTCACCACTTTCCTTATCTATGCTTCTCTCAAAGTATGTCCGTCAACTCGGGCACAGTTTCCTTTACTGAGTCTGATAGGGGCATAGAGGGAGGAGCCAGCGCACACTATCAATTTCTTAAAGTGCCCATGGCTCCTAGTGGACCCATCTATACTTCATGGTGCTAAATGGATTCCCAGTATCCCCTACGGACTATGAGAAAAGGATTTACCGGTAGGTAATTAAATCCTATTTTTTTTTTTTACCCAAATTAGTGTATCATGTCACCTTGCATGAGCTCGATCTGTTACCGCTGCACTCAGCACAGGTTACCATTCCCAATCATTGTCCACATGAAAAAATTAATTAAAAAAACAAACTAATTTCGTCCTTTTCATGTGTTGATCATTGTCATGTTGATCATTCAAATCTGTCGCCCTTTTGACCATGTCGACCAAATGCATGTCAACCTTTTGACTGTTGACCTATCAAGCAGATACAGGTTTGGGCAAGTTTAGGAGCACACCAAACAGAGTGATTGGCAGGGAATGTAGAGGCTATCACAGTGACAATACGCTACTTGTGCAGATGGTAAATTTTGCGTGTTAGACAAATTTGGAAAGTTATCCATATAATATATGTGAAACTAGGGTACAATACTGTGTCTGTATAATACATAAATACTGTATGTATGTATGTATGTATATATATATATATATATATATATATATATAACATGGTGAATGCTATAAAGCAATATGTACTCAGTGGAGCATGAGCAGCTTATTGAAGTACAGAAGACCTTTACGCATTTCGTATTTTTAAATAATACAATCCTTTTTTTATATATATATATATATATATATATATATATATATATATAAATTTAGTAGGAAATAGGTTGTATCTGAGCCACCCCAGTTAGCAGCAGCTTGAAAAAGTTAAATTTCTTTAAAACGTCAATATTTGATTGGTCTGTAAAGTAGAATAATAGTAAAATCATTGTTACTTGCTCTGTCTTGACCAAGAGCCCATGCTTGGTACTGAAATGTAGTGTGATTTAAGCTGCAATTATACTTGGAAAATGTTTTGTGTTAGAGAAGGGTGAAATGATCTGCACTGTTTGTTTTTTATTTAATATGGGAATAACCGTTGCTCAGTAAATGATAATCACCACATAAAATCTGTCCTACATCACGGGCCATTTTGTTTAGAGCAGAGTCTAATAAGTTTTATGCTAGATCACATAGTTATGCTTACCTGGGTATGGTATTCACCCCCTGATCCAGTGGGATCCCTTAGAGCTCCAGCAGTCCATTGATGCTCTCCTCTTTGTATCAAGTTACAGTAGGCTTGTTTCAAACACATGGTGCTAATATTGACGCGTCTCTGATTACCTTCCATTTCACTTAGTTAAAAAGTTAACAGAGGAAAGTCTTTGGTACACACAGCTAGCTGTCTGGTTGCAACTGAGGGGTCTTAATAGGAGAGCGACTATTCAGGCTCTCCATGAAAACCATGGTATCAGATGAGATACTACAGGTTGAGTATCCCTTATCCAAAATTCCAAATCACACATTTTTGGTTCCTCTGCTGACATAATGACCCATATATATGTATATTATATATCTATATAATATATCTATATATACACATAATATATAATATATATGTTATTATCTCAGTTGGGGACCCAAAAATGTGGGATTTTGGATAAGGGATACTCAACCTGTATTACACCAGGAGAATTATATATTCTAGCTGCTATTAATTTACAGTTTGCGAAGTATCTTGCAATTACCATGGCAACCATTATGATGAAGTGAACAGAGAGGCATTGGAACCTCCGTCTTCACAGCATGCAGGAGAGTAACTAGAACTTTGTGGGACCCATAACAATATTTTGTGCTCAATCCGATTTATTCGCTCCTGCACACAACCCTATCACGTCCCAGATTTACGTGTCCATCGGTACCGTAAGTGAGGCATTTAGTGCACTTGCACCCGCTTGTAAATTACTACTAATTGACTTGGTCCCCGCTAGCTGCATCAGTTGTTCAATATATGCCCTATAATATTGCCCTAGTTCACATTATGCCACAATATTCGTCTAGTTCACATTATGCTACATTATAGTGCCCCCACTTTACATTATGCTACATCGGGGATGACCATACTTTTAGACTTAGTGATCTACTTTAAAGGCCGAAAATCTTTTGCGAAGTACCATAGTACATAATGCAATACTTTTTCTTTAACGTCCTAGTGGATGCTGGGGACTCCGTAAGGACCATGGGGAATAGACGGGCTCCGCAGGAGACTGGGCACTCTAAGAAAGAATTAGTACTACTGGTGTGCACTGGCTCCTCCCTCTATGCCCCTCTTCCAGACCTCAGTTAGAATCTGTGCCCGGACGGAGCTGGGTGCATTTTAGTGAGCTCTTCTGAGCTTGCTAATAAGAAAGTATTTTAGTTAGGTTTTTTATTTTCAGAGAGCTTCTGCTGGCAACAGACTCTCTGCTACGTGGGACTGAGGGGAGAGAAGCAAACCTACTAACTGCGGCTAGGTTGCGCTTCTTAGGCTACTGGACACCATTAGCTCCAGAGGGATCGAACACAGGAACTTAACCTTGGTCGTCCGTTCCCGGAGCCGCGCCGCCGTCCCCCTCGCAGAGCGAGAAGACAGAAGCCGGCGGGTGAAGCAAAAAGATGTCAAAATTGGCGGCAGAAGACTCCAGTCTTCATATGAGGTAGCGCACAGCACTGCAGCTGTGCGCCATTGCTCCCACACTAACCCACACACTCCGGTCACTGTAGGGTGCAGGGCGCAGGGGGGGGGGGGTGCCCTGGGCAGCAATTGAGTACCTCCTGGCAAAATAGGGCATATATACAGCTGAGCACTGTATATATGCATGAGCCCCCGCCATTATTTTTACACAAAATCGCGGGACAGAAGCCCGCCGATGAGGGGGCGGGGCTTCTTCCTCAGCACTCACCAGCGCCATTTTCTCTCCACAGCTCCGCTGAGAGGAAGCTTCCCAGGCTCTCCCCTGCAGACTCACGGTAGAAAAAGGGTAAAAAGAGAGGGGGGCACATAAAGTTAGCGCAATAATCACAAATACAGCAGCTACTGGGTAAACACTAAGTTACTGTGTAATTCCTGGGTTATATAGCGCTGGGGTGTGTGCTGGCATACTCTCTCTCTGTCTCTCCAAAAGGCCTTGTGGGGGTCCTGTCCTCAAATAGAGCATCCCCTGTGTGTGTGGTGTGTCGGTACGATTGTGTCGACATGTTTGACGAGGAAGGCTATGTGGAGGCAGAGCAGGTGCAGATGAATGAGGTGTCTCCGCCGACGGCGCCGACACCTGACTGGATGGATATGTGGAAGGTGTTAAATGATAATGTAAACTCCTTGCATAAAAGGTTAGATAAAGCTGAAGCCTTGGGACAGTCGGGGTCTCAACCCATGCCTGTTCCTACAGCGCAGAGGCCGTCAGGGTCTCAGAAGCGCCCACTATCCCAGATTGTTGACACAGATATCGACACGGATTCTGACTCCAGTGTCGATGGCGATGATGCAAAATTGCAGCCTAAAATGGCTAAAGCCATCCGCTACATGATTATGGCAATGAAGGATGTATTGCATATATCAGAGGAAAACCCTGTCCCTGACAAGAGGGTTTATATGTTTGGGGAGAAAAAGCAAGAGGTGACTTTTCCCCCTTCACATGAGTTAAATGAGTTATGTGAAAAAGCGTGGGATTCTCCTGATAGGAAAGTGCTGATTTCCAAAAGGTTACTTATGGCGTACCCTTTCCCGCCAACGGACAGGATGCGCTGGGAATCCTCCCCTAGGGTAGACAAAGCTTTGACACGCTTATCTAAGAAGGTGGCCCTGCCGTCACAGGATACGGCCTCCCTTAAGGATCCTGCGGATAGGAAGCAGGAAGGTATCCTGAAGTCTGTTTATACACATTCAGGTACTCTACTGAGGCCGGCAATTGCGTCGGCCAGGATGTGTAGTGCTCTAGCAGCATGGACAGATACTCTGTCTGAGGAACTGGATACCTTGGACAAGGATACTATTTTACTGACCCTGGGGCATATAAAAGACGCTGTCCTATATATGAGGGATGCCCAGAGGGACGTTTGCCTACTGGGCTCTAGAATAAATGCAATGTCGATTTCTGCCAGAAGGGTCCTGTGGACCCGGCAATGGACAGGTGATGCCGACTCTAAAAAGCACATGGAGGTTTTACCTTATAAGGGTGAGGAATTGTTTGGGGATGGTCTCTCGGACCTAGTTTCCACAGCTACGGCTGGGAAGTCAAATTTTTTGCCATATATTCCCTCACAGCCTAAGAAAGCACCGTATTACCAAATGCAGTCCTTTCGATCACAAAAAGGCAAGAAAGTCAGAGGTGCATCCTTTCTTGCCAGAGGCAGGGGTAGAGGAAAGAAGCTGCACAATACAGCTAGTTCCCAGGAACAGAAGTCCTCCCCGGCTTCCACTAAATCCACCGCATGACGCTGGGGCTCCACAGGTGGAGCCGGGAGCGGTGGGGGCGCGTCTCCGAAATTTCAGCCACCAGTGGGTTTGCTCACAGGTGGATCCCTGGGCTATACAGATCGTGTCTCAGGGATACAAGCTGGAATTCGAAGTGATGCCCCCTCACCGTTACCTCAAATCGGCCCTGCCAGCGTCCCCCATAGAAAGGGAGGTAGTGTTAGCGGCAATTCACAAATTATATCTCCAGCAGGTGGTGGTAAAGGTTCCCCTCCTTCAACAGGGAAGGGGTTACTATTCTACAATGTTTGTGGTACCGAAACCGGACGGTTCGGTCAGACCCATATTGAATTTAAAGTCCCTGAACATTTACCTGAAAAGGTTCAAGTTCAAGATGGAATCGCTCAGAGCGGTCATTGCAAGCCTGGAAGAGGGGGATTTTATGGTGTCTCTGGACATAAAGGATGCTTACCTGCATGTCCCCATTTATCCACCTCATCAGGAGTACCTCAGATTTGTGGTACAGGACTGTCATTACCAATTCCAGACGTTGCCGTTTGGTCTGTCCACGGCACCGAGAATATTTACCAAGGTAATGGCAGAAATGATGGTGCTCCTTCGAAAGCAAGGAGTCACAATTATCCCATACTTGGACGATCTCCTCATAAAGGCGAGGTCCAGAGAGCAGTTGCTGATCAGCGTAGCACTCTCTCAGGAAGTGTTGCAACAGCACGGCTGGATTCTGAATATTCCAAAGTCGCAGCTGATTCCTACGACGTGTCTGCCCTTCCTGGGCATGATTCTGGACACGGACCAGAAGAAGGTGTTTCTCCCGGCGGATAAGGCTCAGGAGCTCGTGACTCTGGTCAGAGACCTCTTAAAACCAAAACAGGTGTCGGTGCATCACTGCACGCGAGTCCTGGGAAAGATGGTGGCGTCATACGAAGCCATTCCCTTGGGCAGGTTCCATGCGAGGACCTGTCAGTGGGATCTGTTGGACAAGTGGTCCGGATCGCATCTTCAGATGCATCGGCTGATCACCCCTATCCCCCAGGGCCAGGGTGTCTCTTCTGTGGTGGCTGCAGAGCGACCTCCACCCGGGAGAGTGGGGACTTCATCAAGAAGTCTTCACACAGATTACAAATCAATGGGAACTGCCACAGGTGGACATGATGGCATCCCGCCTCAACAAAAAGCTACAAAGGTATTGCGCCAGGTCAAGAGACCCTCAGGCGATAGCTGTGGACGCACTAGTAACACCGTGGGTGTTCCAGTCGGTCTATGTGTTTCCTCCTCTTCCTCTCATACCCAAGGTGCTGAGAATCGTAAGAAAAAGAGGAGTGAGAACAATACTCATTGTTCCGGATTGGCCAAGAAGGACTTGGTACCCGGAACTGCAATAAATGCTCACAGAGGACCCATGGCCTCTGCCTCTCAGACAGGATCTGTTGCAACAGGGGCCCTGTCGGTTCCAAGACTTACCGCGGCTGCGTTTGACGGCATGGCGGTTGAACGCCGGATCCTAGCGGAAAAAGGCATTCCGGATGAAGTTATTCCTACGCTAATAAAGGCTAGGAAGGACGTGACAGCAAAACATTATCACCGTATATGGCGAAAATATGTTGCTTGGTGTGAGGCCAGGAAGGCCCCTACAGAGCAATTCCAGCTGGGCCGTTTCCTTCACTTCCTACAGTCGGGAGTGACTTTGGGCCTAAAATTGGGGTCCATTAAGGTCCAGATTTCGGCCCTATCCATTTTCTTTCAAAAAGAACTGGCTTCTCTTCCTGAAGTTCAGACGTTTGTAAAGAGAGTGCTGCATATTCAGCCCCCGTTTGTGCCTCCAGTGGCACCTTGGGATCTTAACGTGGTGTTGAGTTTCCTGAAATCTCACTGGTTTGAGACACTTAAGACCGTGGAGCTAAAGTATCTCACGTGGAAAGTGGTCATGCTTTTGGCCTTAGCTTCGGCTAGGCGTGTGTCAGAATTGGCGGCTTTGTCATGTAAAAGCCCCTATCTGGTTTTCCATATGGACAGGGCAGAATTACGGACGCGTCCGCAAATTCTGCCGAAGGTGGTGTCATCTTTTCATTTGAACCAACCTATTGTGGTGCCTGCGGCTACTCGTGACTTGGAGGATTCCAAGTTACTTGATGTAGTCAGGGCTTTGAAGATTTATGTAGCCAGAACGGCTGGAGTCAGGAAAACTGACTCGCTGTTTATCCTGTATGCATCCAACAAGCTGGGTGCTCCTGCTTCAAAGCAAACTATTGCTTGCTGGATCTGTAACACGATTCAGCAGGCTCATTCTGCGGCTGGATTGCCGCATCCAAATTAGTAAAAGCCCATTCCACAAGGAAAGTGGGCTCTTCTTGGGCGGCTGCCCGAGGGGTCTCGGCATTACAGCTTTGCCGAGCAGCTACTTGGTCGGGTTCAAACACTTTAGCAAAATTCTACAAGTTTGATACCCTGGCTGAGGAGGACCTTGTGTTAGCCCATTCGGTGCTGCAGAGTCATCCGCACTCTCCCGCCCGTTTGGGAGCTTTGGTATAATCCCCATGGTCCTTACGGAGTCCCCAGCATCCACTAGGACGTTAGAGAAAATAAGATTTTACTCACCGGTAAATCTATTTCTCGTAGTCCGTAGTGGATGCTGGGTGCCCGTCCCAAGTACGGACTTTTTATGCAATACATGTATATAGTTATTGCTTAATAAAGGGTTATGTTATGTTGGCATCCGTTGGTTGATGCTCTTTTGTTGTTCATACTGTTAACTGGGTATGTTATCACAAGTTATACGGTGTGATTGGTGTGGCTGGTATGAGTCTTACCCTGGATTCCAAAATCCTTTCCTTGTAATGTCAGCTCTTCCGGGCACAGTTTCCTTAACTGAGGTCTGGAGGAGGGGCATAGAGGGAGGAGCCAGTGCACACCAGTAGTACTAATTCTTTCTTAGAGTGCCCAGTCTCCTGCGGAGCCCGTCTATTTCCCATGGTCCTTACGGAGTCCCCAGCATCCACTACGGACTACGAGAAATAGATTTACCGGTGAGTAAAATCTTATTTTTACATACCTCCCAACTTTTTTGACATAAAATGGGGGCATGGAAGGTGAGGGTTTTCCAACAAAATCGGGACGGTTGGGAGGTATGCTCTTTGAGGCTCTGAGCCTATGAAACATAATCATGATAAGTAGCTATGCACCCCCCTAGATGCTCCTGTGGTTTGTAGAAATATTAAAAGCACACTGTGTTATTACAATTTCTGTCCTGTAGACCCAAGCCACAGTACCATTATATAACTGCAGAGCAGCTGTATTTATCCAGCTGCTGCTCAGATAAGCCCCAAAACCACCAGATATTCAAATGGTAACCAAATGATAATAATGAATATGTATAGATAGTGGCAATAATTTCTGGAGCTTTAGCTCAAAAAATGTGTCCACTCTCTACCAGTGTTACTGGCTAATGGCAAGCAGTAATGCCAGCGCAATTGAGGCTGTTACATGCGTCAGCCTCATTCTTAGTGGCTACATGTACCAGCAACCAGCCGGAGCAGACAGGGAACAGATGCACACTCACCAGCCAGAGCCAGTAGAAGTGCCCTCTAAAACTGCATAAAAGAGGACCATATTAAACTCAACATCTACTAATACTTAATGTAAAATGTAAAGCTCTTAACAGTAGCTTTATAATGCACCCAGGTGCTTACAGATGTGTCTTCATACATCTGTGTCCTCATACCTGTGCCTTCATACATTAATGTCACGCTGTGCGAGATGCCTGGCGCAAGTGAGTTGCCAGATTCCTTGCAACTCTGCTGGCAAATGCATCTTAGTTGCAACACGATGTGCTAGGATGCACAAGGAGACTGTGCTTATTATTTAGATTTTCGAAACTTGTATATCTGTGTGCAACTGAGTCTGTATACGAAGCACAGTGGAACTAGGCATGTAAAAAAGCCACGGCCGCTACATTGTAGCACTTTGTATACAGGATCAGCGCATTCTCCTGCTGCATACTAGTCACATTCCATTGCAACTAAGACACATTTTTTTTGCAAAAAGGCGCGCAAGACAAACAGTCTCACTGGACTGTTTGGCGCAAGTGCAGCAATTATGTATGAGGACACATCTGTACTTCCACAGATATTACCAGGTGTCATGTAGGGCTGATGATAAGATTAAAGTAAAGATATACACAACAAAAAAACAATATAATCTCAAGGCAATTCATTATTATGCAGTGCCATGAAATAAATGCAGGTCCCCAAAGTAATCAGGTAACAGAACTGTACAGCATAGGTTCCCATCTGATCAACAGTAAGGAGATGCCTAACATGGACAGCTATATTATGCACTGATGATGGCACAGTATATTCAGCATGGCCAAACTGTGCTAAGAAGCAGAGTTGCAGCGGGCAAACCACCAGGACAGTCACTGAGCTTATGGAGCTGGGGACACTTCTACACATACCTGCTCTCAATCTGGAACGGGGTGTGCTGGTGTCTCCATCTCTCCTGCCCAGTCATGGTTATGCAGCAAATACTGGAATCTGCAACTTCTGTACAGTAAACTAATAAGAATCAGCCTGATACTTATTGGCTATTGTCGTCACATGTGACATCCAACACGAGCAGTCAAGGCTTCAGCACAGCAAGCAAATAAACAGCCTGATTCTTGTTGTCTGCCGCAGGGCGTCACCTCGATCTACTCGTCAAGTGTATGCTGCCAACTGGTGGATCATGATTGTAGTGACCCCAGTTCACATAATGCCACGCCATAACTCCAGTTCACATGCCAAATTGTAGTGTCCCCAGATAATATGTGACACACTTACCCCAGTTCACAGTATGCCACACAGTGCACCCCAACTAACAGGATGCCTCACAGTGTCCCCAGTTCACTGATTGCCACACGGGTATATTTACTAGAAGTCGATTTTGGTCAATGTTTGGTTGATTTTTGATCAGTTTTGTGTTTCAGTGTCTAAATCACACATTTGCTAACAGGTGATTTTTGACATCCTTTATGAAAAAATATGTTAAAAAAATCATGTTAGCAAATGTGGGATTTAGGGGTACATTTACTAAAAATAGATTTTTGGACGATTTTTGGTCAATGTTTCACGATGTCAAAAATCATTTGTAAATGTGTGATTTAAATGTGTGATTGGCCCCCCAGGCCACCATATGTCATGCCGTGTCCCCCAGGTTGTCATATGCCATGCAGTGGTCCCCGTAGGCCATGTAGTGCCCACAGGTCTCTGTAGGCCAAGTAGTGCCCCCCAGGCCACAGTAGGCTATGTGGTGCCCCACGGGTCACAGTAGGACATGTAGTGCTCCCCAGGAAACAGTGGGCCATGTAGTGCCCCTAGGTCACAGTAGGCCACTATTACTCTTGCTTTTGATGGGCTGCTGCTTAGCTCTTTTGATAGAATGGAACTTGGAGCCAGTGTAGTCTACTTTTTATGATGTAATGTATTCAATACACTGTACAGATCACACTAGTATCATGGTAAATCATTTATAGACTGTTCCTTTCTGTAGTGTGTTCAATACAGTGTACTGAATACAGGGATGCTGAGTGACTACCCAACACAAACTGCGCCCAGCGAGGTGCCGCAGAGGCGATTTGCCCATGGCCGAGGGCCCCATAGCAACATCACCATCTGCAACCACTGTAGTTATGATCCTGATCACAGCACAATCCCATTCTACCCTTCTTCTGCCATAACATAATTACCAAGGACCTCCCTGACGGTCTAGCTCTGCCTCAGGGATCAGTTATATACTCCTCATGAAAAAGCTAGAGAGTTGAATAAAATTTCTTATATCCAAGAGTGGCAGCCATATAAGTATGTGGAACAGACCAGTTGTCCAAAGTGAAGAGTGGGTTAGGGCTAGTGATGTGCACCGGACATTTTTCGGGTTTTGTGTTTTGGTTTTGGATTCGGTTCCGCGGCCGTGTTTTGGATTCGGACGCGTTTTGGCAAAACCTCACCGAAATTTTTTTGTCGGATTCAGGTGTGTTTTGGATTCGGGTGTTTTTTTCAAAAAACACTAAAAAACAGCTTAAATCATAGAATTTGGGGGTCATTTTGATCCCATAGTATTATTAACCTCAATAACCATAATTTCCACTCATTTCCAGTCTATTCTGAACACCTCACAATATTATTTTTAGTCCTAAAATTTGCACCGAGGTCGCTGGATGGCTAAGCTAAGCGACACAAGTGGCCGACACAAACACCTGGCCCATCTAGGAGTGGCACTGCAGTGTCAGGCATGATGGCACTTCAAAAAAATAGTCCCCAAACAGCACATGATGCAAAGAAAAAAAGAGGCGCACCAAGGTCGCTGTGTGACTAAGCTAAGCGACACAAGTGGCCGACACAAACACCTGGCCCATCTAGGAGTGGCACTGCAGTGTCAGGCAGGATGGCACTTCAAAAAAATTGTCCCCAAACAGCACATGATGCAAAGAAAAAAAGAGGCGCACCAAGGTCGCTATGTGACTAAGCTAAGCGACACAAGTGGCCGACACAAAGACCTGGCCCATCTAGGAGTGGCACTGCAGTGTCAGGCAGGATGGCACTTCAAAAAAATTGTCCCCAAACAACACATGATGCAAAGAAAAATGAAAGAAAAAAGAGGTGCAAGATGGAATTGTCCTTGGGCCCTCCCACCCACCCTTATGTTGTATAAACAGGACATGCACACTTTAACGAACCCATCATTTCAGCGACAGGGTCTGCCACACGACTGTGACTGAAATGACTGGTTGGTTTGGGCCCCCACCAAAAAAAGAAGCAATCAATCTCTCCTTGCACAAACTGGCTCTACAGAGGCAAGATGTCCACCTCATCATCATCCTCCGATTCCTCACCCCTTTCACTGTGTACATCCCCCTCCTCACAGATTATTAATTCGTCCCCACTGGAATCCACCATCTCAGGTCCCCGTGTACTTTGTGGAGGCAATTGCTGCTGGTGAATGTCTCCACGGAGGAATTGATTATAATTCATTTTGATGAACATCATCTTCTCTACATTTTCTGGAAGTAACCTCGTACGCCGATTGCTGACAAGGTGAGCCGCTGCACTAAACACTCTTTCGGAGTACACACTGGAGGGAGGGCAACTTGGGTAGAATAAAGCCATTTGTGCAAGGGCCTCCAAATTGCCTCTTTTTCCTGACAGTATACGTACGGACTGTCTGACGTGCCCACTTGGATGCGGTCACTCATATAATCCTCCACCATTCTTTCAATGGTGAGAGAATCATATGAAGTGACAGTAGACGACATGTCAGTAATCGTTGGCAGGTCCTTCAGTCCGGACCAGATGTCAGCACTCGCTCCAGACTGCCCTGCATCACCGCCAGCGGGTGGGCTCGGAATTCTTAGCCTTTTCCTCGCACCCCCAGTTGCGGGAGAATGTGAAGGAGGAGATGTTGACGGGTCACGTTCCGCTTGACTTGACAATTTTCTCACCAGCAGGTCTTTGAACCTCTGCAGACTTGTGTCTGCCGGAAAGAGAGATACAACGTAGGTTTTAAATCTAGGATCGAGCACGGTGGCCAAAATGTAGTGCTCTGATTTCAACAGATTGACCACCCGTGAATCCTGGTTAAGCGAATTAAGGGCTCCATCCACAAGTCCCACATGCCTAGCGGAATCGCTCTGTTTTATCTCCTCCTTCAATGTCTCCAGCTTCTTCTGCAAAAGCCTGATGAGGGGAATGACCTGACTCAGGCTGGCAGTGTCTGAACTGACTTCACGTGTGGCAAGTTCAAAGGGTTGCAGAACCTTGCACAACGTTGAAATCATTCTCCACTGCGCTTGAGTCAGGTGCATTCCCCCTCCTTTGCCTATATCGTGGCCAGATGTATAGGCTTGAATGGCCTTTTGCTGCTCCTCCATCCTCTGAAGCATATAGAGGGTTGAATTCCACCTCGTTACCACCTCTTGCTTCAGATGATGGCAGGGCAGGTTCAGGATTGTTTGGTGGTGCTCCAGTCTTCTGTACGCGGTGGCTGAATGCCGAAAGTGGCCCGCAATTCTTCGGGCCACCGACAGCATCTCTTGCACGCCCCTGTCGTTTTTTAAATAATTCTGCACCACCAAATTCAATGTATGTGCAAAA
This sequence comes from Pseudophryne corroboree, assembly GCF_028390025.1. Classification (NCBI taxonomy): domain Eukaryota; kingdom Metazoa; phylum Chordata; class Amphibia; order Anura; family Myobatrachidae; genus Pseudophryne; species Pseudophryne corroboree. The sequence continues at coordinate 593,455,807 of NC_086446.1, read as the reverse complement.
CATGGGACGTCCTGGAATTTGCCCAGATGTAATGCACGCACAATATTGCTGGCGTTGTCCGATGTCACAAATCCCCAGGAGAGTCCAATTGGGGTAAGCCATTCTGCGATGATCTTCCTCAGTTTCCGTAAGAGGTTGTCAGCTGTGTGCCTCTTCTGGAAAGCGGTGATACAAAGCGTAGCCTGCCTAGGAACGTGTTGGCGTTTGCGAGATGCTGCTACTGGTGCCGCCGCTGCTGTTCTTGCTGCGGGAGGCAATACATCTACCCAGTGGGCTGTCACAGTCATATAGTCCTGAGTCTGCCCTGCTCCACTTGTCCACATGTCCGTGGTTAAGTGGACATTGGGTACAACTGCATTTTTTAGGACACTGGTGAGTCTTTTTCTGAGGTCTGTGTACATTTTCGGTATCGCCTACCTAGAGAAATGGAACCTAGATGGTATTTGGTACCGGGGACACAGTACCTCAATCAAGTCTCTAGTTGCCTCTGAATTAACGGTGGATACCGGAACCACGTTTCTCACCGCTCAGGCTGCCAAGGCCTGAGTTATCTGCTTTGCAGCAGGATGACTGCTGTGATATTTCATCTTCCTCGCAAAGGACTGTTGGACAGTCAATTGCTTACTGGAAGTAGTACAAGTGGTCTTCCGACTTCCCCTCTGGGATGACGATCGACTCCCAGCAGCTACAACAGCAGCGCCAGCAGCAGTAGGCGTTACACTCAAGAATGCATCGGAGGAATCCCAGGCAGGAGAGGACTCGTCAGACTTGCCAGTGACATGGCCTGCAGGACTATTGGCTTTCCTGGGTAAGGAGGAAATTGACACTGAGGGAGTTGGTGGTGTGGTTTGCAGGAGCTTGGTTACAAGAGGAAGGGATTTAGTGGTCAGTGGACTGCTTCCGCTGTCACCCAAAGTTTTTGAACTTGTCACTGACTTATGATGAATGCGCTGCAGGTGACGTATAAGGGAGGATGTTCCGAGGTGGTTAACGTCCTTACCCCTACTTATTACAGCTTGACAAAGGCAACACACGGCTTGACACCTGTTGTCCGCATTTGTGTTGAAATAATTCCACACCGAAGAGCTGATTTTTTTTGTATTTTCACCAGGCATGTCAATGGCCATATTCGTCCCACGGACAACAGGTATCTCCCCGGGTGCCTGACTTAAACAAACCACCTCACCATCAGAATCCTCCTAGTCAATTTCCTCCCCAGCGCCAGCAACACCCATATCCTCATCCTGGTGTACTTCAACAGTGACATCTTCAATTTGACTATCAGGAACTGGACTGCGGGTGCTCCTTCCAGCACTTGCAGGGGGCGTGCAAATGGTGGAAGGCGCAAGCTATTCCCGTCCAGTGTTGGGAAGGTCAGGCATCGCAACCGACACAATTGGACTCTCCTTGGGTATTTGTGATTTAGAAGAACGCACAGTTCTTTGCTGTGCTTTTGCCAGCTTGAGTCTTTTCATTTTTCTAGCGATAGGATGAGTGCTTCCATGCTCATGTGAAGCTGAACCACTAGCCATGAACATAGGCCAGGGCCTCAGCCGTTCCTTGCCACTCCGTGTCGTAAATGGCATATTGGCAAGTTTACGCTTCTCCTCAGACGCTTTTAATTTTGATTTTTGGGTCATTTTACTGAACTTTTGTTTTTTGGATTTTACATGCTCTCTACTATGACATTGGGCATCGGCCTTGGCAGACGACGTTGATGGCATTTCATCGTCTCAGCCATGACTAGTGGCAGCAGCTTCAGCACGAGGTGGAAGTGGATCTTGATCTTTCCCTATTTTTACCTCCACATTTTTGTTCTTCATATTTTAATGTGTGGAATTATATGCCAGTATCAATAGCAATGGCCTACTACTATATATACTGCGCACAACTGAAATGCACCACAGGTATAGAATGTAGATGGATAGTATACTTAATGACGACACAGAGGTAGGTACAGCAGTGGCCTTCCGTACCGTACTGCTATATATAGTATACTGGTGGTCATTGTGTCAACAAACTGCAAAACTAAAATGCACCACAGGTATAGAATGTAGATGGATAGTATACTTAATGACGACACAGAGGTAGGTACAGCAGTGGCCTTCCGTACCGTACTGCTATATATAGTATACTGGTGGTCACTGTGTCAGCAAACTGCAAAACTAAAATGCACCACAGGTATAGAATGTAGATGGATAGTATACTTAATGACGACACAGAGGTAGGTACAGCAGTGGCCTACCGTACCGTACTGCTATATATAGTATACTGGTGGTCACTGTGTCAGCAAACTGCAAAACTAAAATGCACCACAGGTATAGAATGTAGATGGATAGTATACTTAATGACGACACAGAGGTAGGTACAGCAGTGGCCTTCCGTACCGTACTGCTATATATAGTATACTGGTGGTCACTGTGTCAGCAAACTGCAAAACTAAAATGCACCACAGGTATAGAATGTAGATGGATAGTATACTTAATGACGACACAGAGGTAGGTACAGCAGTGGCCTTCCGTACCGTACTGCTATATATAGTATACTGGTGGTCACTGTGTCAGCAAAACTCTACACTGTACTCCTCCTATATAATATTATACTGGTGGTCCCGACTCCCCAGTCCCTACAATAAAGCAGCACACTGAGCACAGATATGGAGTGTTTTTCAGGCAGACAACGTATAATGGTGGTCACTGTCAGCAAAACTCTGCACTGTACTCCTCCTATATAATATTAATTATACTGGTGGTCCCCAGTCCCCACATTAAAATAAAGCAGCACACTGAGCACAGATATGGAGTGTTTTTCAGGCAGACAACGTATACTGGTGGTCACTGTCAGCAAAACTCTGCACTGTACTCCTGCTATATAATACAGCTGCTCCCCAGTCCCCACAATTAAGCAGTGTGAGCACAGATAAATATGCAGCACACTGAGCACAGATATGGAGCGTTTTTTTCAGGCAGAGAATGGATAACTGGTGGTCACTGATCAGCAAAACTCTGCACTGTACTCCTCCTATATTATACAGCTGCTCCCCAGTCCTCCCCACAATGAATTAAGCAATAATGCACAATCAAATTCAACAATAACGGAGAGGACGCCAGCCACGTCCTCTCCCTAACATTTGCAATGCACGAGTGAAAATGGCGGCGACGCGCGGCTCCTTATATAGAATCCGAGTCTCGCGATAGAATCCGAATCTCGCGAGAATCCGACAGCGGGATGATGACGTTTGGGCGCGCTCGGGTTACCCGAGCCATACGGGAGAATCCGAGTATGGCTCGGACCCGTGTAAAAAGGGTGAAGTTCGGGGGGGTTCGGTTTCCGAGAAACCGAACCCGCTCATCACTAGTTAGGGCATACTGGAAAAATGACGTGGCTTCATGTTACAGTGGTAGTCATAAATTGCATCACAACTTTAATCTGCTTCTTTCTTTTTTATATCGCGCACTCGCTTTGTGCAATAAGAGATGTCCACTAGCTGGAGTGCTGGAAACTTACTTACTCTGATGTTGTCAAATATTTATTTTGTTCGGTTCCTAAGATGTATGACCATAGTAGCATTCCTATAAAAAAAAAAATTCTCCTCAATAGTGTCATAACAACAGCTATTTGAAGAAAGTTAAAGATTATTAAAGTCAAGTTGTAAAGATGAATGCAGGAAGTGTGTGTGTAACTTTAAAGGATGATTACATTTCTCAAAGGCTCCGCAGTGAAGAAAACATTCTTCAAGGTTATAGTAGCAATAAAAGAAAATGTATACCACAATAATTCATATAGCAGATAGAACAAACAAAATCATCACCCTACCAGTTGCTGCCTCATTTGCATTAGTTTATAAGGTGAAATATGCATTAGCAGTGTCTGAACAGCCCCATTGCATCTCTGTCTATTATACCAACAGGTGCTTGCGTGCTTCTCATCTGAGAAAGTATGTGCACATAATCGTCACCTAGCCAGCCCATGAATAAAACAAGACCAGTCAGTGGCAGGGGGATATGTCTGCATATTTTCTCGCTGTTACCTGCTACTTTTTACAACTTAGTCATTAAAGAACAAATCTTTTGTTTGCTTGTTATTGAAGAATTTGACAGTAATGAATATCAACCAGTAACTTTGTACATAATACTACTGCTATCAAATTCTAGATGTTTGCATTTTGCCCTCTTGTGCAAAGTAAAGAAAATGAATCCGTATTTGTGTACTGTAATGAACAGAAATGTAACCTTGTTTGCAGAGCTGACGTTCTTCTATCCAACAAAGTGTCAAGGTTAGTTGTCCCTTTGGCCAAATTACAGGCAAAGCTCATTAAAAACAAGCTATTGTCATGAGCTCATGTGAATTTCTCTATTTGCTTGCCCGCAAGCAAATATCCCATCTTTTATTATAACAATGGGGGTAATTCCAAGTTTATCGCAGCAGGAAATTTTTAGCAGTTGGGCAAAACCATGTGCACTGCAGGGGAGGCAGATATAACATTTGCAGAGAGAGTTAGATTTGGGTGGGTTATTTTGTTTCTCTGACGTCCTAGTGGATGCTGGGAACTCCGTAAGGACCATGGGGAATAGACGGGCTCCGCAGGAGACTGGGCACTCTAAAAGAAAGATTAGGTACTATCTGGTGTGCACTGGCTCCTTCCTCTATGCCCCTCCTCCAGACCTCAGTTAGAATCTGTGCCCGGCCAGAGCTGGATGCACCTAGTGGGCTCTCCTGAGCTTGCTAGAAAGAAAGTATTTGTTAGGTTTTTTATTTTCAGTGAGATCTGCTGGCAACAGACTCACTGCTACGTGGGACTGAGGGGAGAGAAGCAAACCTACCTGCGTGCAGCTAGCTCGTGCTTCTTAGGCTACTGGACACCATTAGCTCCAGAGGGTTCGAACACAGGGCCTGACCTCGATCGTTCATTCCCGGAGCCGCGCCACCGTCCCCCTTGCAGAGCCAGAAGACAGAAGGAGATAAAATCGGCGGCAGAAGACTCCGGTCTTCATTAAGGTAGCGCACAGCACTGCAGCTGTGCGCCATTGCTCCCACTGCACACCACACACTCCGGCCACTGTAGGGTGCAGGGCGCTGGGGGGGGGGGGGCGCCCTGGGCAGCAATAAGTATACCTTTTGGCAATATATACACATAATACAGTCTGGAAAACTGTATATGTGTAAAACCCCCGCCATTTTTAGTCAGAAACAGGACAGAAGCCCGCCGCTGAGGGGGCCGGGCCTTCTTCCTCAGCACACCAGCGCCATTTTCTCTTCACAGCTCCGCTGGAAGGAAGCTCCCCAGGCTCTCCCCGGCAGTATCCTGGTACACAAAGGGTGAAAAGAGAGGGGGGGGGCACATAAATTTAGGCGCAAAAATTTGTATATACAGCAGCTACTGGGTAAACACTGAGTTGTAGTGTAACCCCTGGGTTATATAGCGCTGGGGTGTGTGCTGGCATACTCTCTCTCTGTCTCTCCAAAGGGCCTTGTGGGGGAACTGTCTTCAAATAGAGCATCCCCTGTGTGTGTGGTGTGTCGGTACGCGTGTGTCGACATGTCTGAGGTAAAAGGCTCCTCTAAGGAGTTGATAGAGCGGATATGTGTGTGAGAGGGTGTCTCCGTCGACAACGCCGACACCTGTTTGGATATGTGTAAGTGCTAAGGTGAATTTATTGCACAAAAGGTTAGGGAACAGACAGGAAATCTACCCATGTCTGTCCCTATGTCACAGAGACCTTCAGAGTCTCTCAATGCTCACTATCCATAATAACAAACACTGGTATCGACATGGAGTTAACTCCACTGTCGACTACGATAATGCAAAGTTACAGCCAAGATGGCTATAAGGTATTCAATATATGATTATTGAAATAATAGATGATTTGCATATCACTGATGACTCATCTGTCCCTGACACGAGAGTACACATGTTTTAGGGGAAGAATGCTGAGGTCAATTTCCCTCCTCTCATGAGGAAAAAGAGCGGGAATCTCCAGACAAGAGACGGCAGCTTCCCACAAGAGAATTCTCAGGCTGTATCCTTTCCCCACTAGGGCCAGGATATGTTGAGAATCTTCCCCTGGGGTGTCCTGTTTGCACAGATGGTAGCACTTGCTATTCTATGGGATCCTGCAGATAGCGTGCACATTCTAGTATACTCAGGGCCGGTGCAAGGTTTCTCGGCACCCTAGGCAAAATTTCTGCCTACACCCCCCCCCCCCCCCCCTCCCGGCCCTCCCCTTCCCCTGTTGCTTGGACAGTGGAGTGATCACGTTATCTAGAGGCTGTGTTAACAGTATGTTGATCCTCCTGAAGCAGCCAAATAACAGCAACAGAAAACCTGACAAATATTATATTAAATACACACAAGTTAAAAAGCATCCAGCCCCACATCCATATATAGTATAATACCACAGTCTGTTGTTTTATACAGTATTATAGATAGGCACCAGGGTTGTAACTAGAACTTTGTGGCAGTGACGTACGGTGAGGTCATTGGCTGGGGAGGCACTGAGATTTTATATATATATATATATATATATACACACACCCAGACACACACACACACACACACACATACATATACAGTGGTCGAAGTGGACATTTTGAAGTGGGGGTATGGAAAAGTGAAGGTTGCAATTATGCGTGCGCCTCTGGAAGAGGGGGTGTGGCTACTCAAATGGGGCGTGTCCTTCAGTGTAGTGGGACCCCTTATACTATCTAGTACTGGCGCCCCTTTCACCTGATACCACACAGTATGACCCGAAATTCACATTACAGCACAAAAAATGAGCCGAAATTAACATTACAGCACACGGTATGAGCCAAAATTCACACTACAGCACACGGTATGAGCCGAAATTCACATTACAGCACACCGTATGACCCGAAATTCATATTTTACCACACAGTATGAACCGAAATTCACATTACAGCACACCGTATGAGCCGAAATTCACATTACAGCACACTGTATGAGCCGAAATTCTCATTACAGCACACGGTATGAGCCGAAATTCACATTACAGAACACGCTATGACCCAAAATTCAGATTTTACCACACTGTATGAGCCGAAATTCACATTATAGCACACGGTATGACCCGAAATTCACATTACAGCACATGGTATGACCCAAAATTCTGATTTTACCACATGGTATGAGCCGAAATTCACATTATAGCACACGGTATGACCCGAAATTCACATTACAGCACATGGTATGACCCAAAATTCTGATTTTACCACATGGTATGAGCCGAAATTCACATTATAGCACATGGTATGAGCCGAAATTCACATTATAGCACATGGTATGAGCCGAAATTCACATTATAGCAAACGGTATGACCCACAATTCATGGACAGGGAGAGAGAGTGACAGCAGGAACTGAGAGATTGACAGCAGGGACTGAGAGAGTGACAACAGGGACTGAGAGCGTGACAGCAGGGACTGAGAGCGTGACAGCAGGGACTGAGAGCGTGACAGCAGGGACTGAGAGAGTGACAGCAGGGACTGAGAGATTGACAGCAGGGACTGAGAGATTGACAGCAGGGACTGAGAGAGTGACAGCAGGGACATAGGGTAACATTACCTGATATGTGCAGCGGAGGTGCGGAAGGGACTGTGGTTGTCGGTGGCGTATGAGCCCATGGTCTGCGGGGGATGCGGCGGTACTAAGCTGTCCTTCGTCACTGCGGCGTTGATGTCCCTCTGACCACCGCCAGTTGTGGTCTGCGGTGGTCAACTTTCAATGGCGGTGCAGCGTGCAGCAGTGAGCGCTGGTCAGCGGTGGGCGGCGGGCAGCTGTGATATAAATATATCATTTTTTTACATTTATTTTATTTATTTTTCCCTGTCCCTGCGTCCAAGTGATCTGGGGGTGAGCTGGAGTCCAAGTGATCTTGCCCAGATCACTTGGACTGCAGCTTACCCCCAGATCACTTGGACTGCAGCTCACCCCCAGATCACTTGGACTGCAGCTCACCCCCAGATCACTGGGGGTGAGCTGCAGTCCAAGTGATCTGGGGGTGAGCTGCCCAGACACTTACCACCAAGCACAACTCCCCCCCCCCCCCCCCCCCCCTCTCGCCTTAGTGGTTCTGGTTCCTCAGTCCCGGAGGAAGCAGATGCTCCCGGAGATGCTGAGGGCACGGAAATAGAGGTAACAGCGCTGCCCGTTGTCTCCGGAGCTGCCGCTGCTGTAGGCAACTCCAACATCGGGTCCCGCTGCTGCTGCCCCCCGCCGCGCTCCTGAAGTGTCAGACAGCTCCACTGTAGCGTCGGGTCCCGCCGCAGCTTGACCTCAATGCCTATGGGTGATTGGACCAGCGGATCCAGTACTGGATCCGCTGTCCAATCACATCTGCCTCGCTGAGAGGGGCAGGTTTTCCCTGTCAACGAGGCACTGGCATTTGTGCCGCTTCCCCCGCAGTTTTTTAATGGGCTTTTACAACCTTGTGCTTGGCCCCGCCCCCCTTTCTCTCCCATTCCAATTGTTAATGGGAGGTACTGCTATCTGTGCCTACCAAAGTGATTTAAAGATGTAAAATGCTTATCATAATATAAATAGATTACTTATGACACAGAATATGTGTCATAAGTATCTTCTTTATATTATTTTAATCATTAATGGCAGGGGAGGCACTGCCTCCCCTGACTACACGTCCCTGCTTTGTGGGCCCCCGTAGTAGAATCTTGAAAGGGCAGCATCGAGGGGATAGGGAGACACAGGATGATAGGGAGACGCGGGGCGGCAGAGAGTGGATAGGGAGACGCGGGGCGGCAGGGAGGGGATAGGGAGACGTGGGGCGGCAGAGAGTGGATAGGGAGACGCGGGGTGGGAGGGGATAGGGAGACGCGGAGCTGCAGGGTGGGGATAGGGAGATGCGAAGCTGCAGGGAGGGGATAGGGAGACGCGGGGCGCCAGGGAGGGGATAGGGAGACGTGGGGCGGCAGAGAGTGGATAGGAAGACGCGGGGCGGGAGGGGATAGGGAGACGCGGAGCTGCAGGGTGGGGATAGGGAGATGCAAAGCTGCAGGGAGGGGATAGGGAGACGCGGGGCGGCAGGGAGGGAGGGGATAGGGAGACGTGGAGCGGCAGGGAGGGGATAGGGAGACGTGGGGCGGCAGGGAGGGGATAGGGAGACGTGGGGCGGCAGAGAGTGGATAGTGAGACGCGGGGCAGGAAGGGATAGGGAGACGCGGAGCTGCAGGGTGGGGATAGGGAGATGCGAAGCTGCAGGGAGGGGATAGGGAGATGCGGGGCGGCAGGGAGGGAGGGGATAGGGAGGCGCGGGGCGGCAGGGAGGGAGGGGATAGCGAGACGCGGGGTAGCAGGGAGGCTTATCTTGCCTTTCAGACGCAGTAGACATCACCATCCGCAGCGTCTCCCCTCTGCCCAACTATGCTTATCTTGGGGCTTCCGGCAGCAGTAATGACGATAATGTTAGGTGGAGGGATCATCGATGGCAGCCAGGGGAGAATTTGAAGTGCTGTCTCCTCAGCATAATGCCGACAGCCCTGCCCCTGCTCCTCCTCTCTAAAAATGATATTTCCCTAGGTAAACGGTAAACCCAGACCAGGGGCGGCCGCGGCGAGGGGCTAGCCTGCCACAGCCGTCCGTCACCTCACTAACGCCAGTAGGTTTGATTTCCCTGCTCCATGATGTCTCTAACAGAAATAGACGGAGCTGCGCGTATGAGAGAGCAGGGCAGGAGACGGGCGCCGCACAGGGTGTTATTCACAAGCGCACGACATGTTAGTGCTGTGCTGAGTGCTGACGGCGCCTAGGATGTGTCAGTGTGGGCGGCGCCCGTCTCCTGCCCTGCTCTCTCATACGTGCAGCTCCGTCTATTTCTGTTAGAGACATCATGGAGCAGGGAAATCAAACCTACTGGCGTTAGTGAGGTGACGGACGGCTGTGGCAGGCTAGCCCCTCGCCGTGGCCGCTCCTGGTCTGGGCTTACTTAGCAAAATAAAAAAAAATTAGTAAAATAAACTTAAGTCGAGCATGCCGCCCTCCAGTGGCCAGCGCCCATAGGCAGCTGCCTAATGGTAGCGCCGGCCCTGAGTATACTACCCAGACCGGCGATTGTGTCGGCATGGGTTTATAGCGCTGTGGCAGCGTGGACAGGTACCTTATCAGCAATGATGAGACCCTAGTATGCAATATAAATATATTAAAGATGCTGTCTTAAGTGATAGATATATAGTTATAAAGCATTGCCAAAGAGACATGAGTATACTGGGTCCTAGAGTCAAAGCTATGTCGATCTCTGCTTGACGTGTCCTGTAGAATATGCATTGGACAGATGATGCCGACTTAAGAGGCATATGGAAGGCTGAGGATTGTGTGAAGAAGGGTTCTCGGGCCTGGTCTCCACAGCTATAGCTGGTAATTCTGCTAGTTTGCCTTATATTCCTGCACAGCCTAAGAAAGCACGACATTATTAAATGCAGCCTTTCGTATAAAGAAACAAGAAAGTCTGAGGGGCGTCCTTTCTTGTCAGAGCCGGACAGCTAGTTCCCAGGAACAGAAGTCCTCCCCGGCCCCTACAAAAATCCACCAATGTCGCTGGGGCTCCACAGGCGGAGCTAGGCCCGGTGGGGACACGCCTTCGTAAGTTCAGCCACAAGTGGGTTCACTCCCTGTTCGATCCCTGGGCAATAGATATTGTGTCTCAGGGATACAAGCTGGACTGTGAGAAGATGCCCCCTCACCAACGGCCCTGCGGGCTTCCCCCCAAGAGAGGGAGCCAGTGTTATCTGCAATTCACAAATTGTATCTTTAACAGGTGGTGGTCAAGGGTCCCCTCCTTCAACAAGAGGGTGTTATTATTAGACCATGTTGTAATCCCGAAACCAGACGGTTCGGTCAGACCCATATTGAAATAAAAATCCCTGAACATATACCTGAGAAGGTTCAAGTTCAAGATGGAATCGCTAAGAGCGGTCAGTGCAAGCCTAAAAAGGGGGAGACTTTATTGTGAATCGGGACATAAGGGATGCATACCTTCAGGTCCCCATTTATCCACCTCATTAGGCGTACCTCAGAATTGCGGTACGGGATTGTCATTACCAATTTCAGATGTTGCCGTTTGGTCTCTCCACGGCCCCGAGAATATTCACCATGGTAATGGCGGATATGATTGTGCTCCTGCGGAAGCAAGGTGTCACTATTATCACGTACTTGGACAATCTCCTCATAAAAGCGAGATCAAGAGAGCAGTTGCTGAACAGCGTATCACTTTCTCTGGAAGTGTAACGGCAACACGGCTGGATTCTATATATTCCAAAGTTGCAGTTGTTTCCTACAGCTCATCTGCCTCTCCTAGGCACGATCCTAGACACAGACCAGAAAAGGGTTATCTCCCGATAGAGAGAGCTCAGGAGCTCATGACACTGGTCAGGAATCTATTAAAACCAAAACAGGTGTCAGTGCATCACTGCACTCGAGTCCTGGGAAGGATGGTGGCATCATACGAGGCCATCCCCTTAGGCAGGTTCCATGCGAGGACCTTCCAATGGGACTTACTGGACAAGTGGTCCGGATAACCTCTTCAGAGGCATCGGTTAATCACCCTATCCCCCAGGGCCAGGGTGTCTCTCCTGTGGTGGCTGCAGAGTGCTCACCTTCTCGAGGGCAGCAGATTCGGCATTCAGGACTGGATCCTGGTGACCACGGATGCAAGCCTCCGAGGGTAGGGGGCAGTTACACAGGGAAGAAATTTCCAAGGTCTGTGGTCAAGTCAACTGACTTGCCTTCACATCAATATCCTGGAACTAAGGGCCATATACAACGCCCTAAGTCAAGCGGAGATCCTGCTTCGCGACCAACCGGTTCTGATCCAGTCAGACCGCAGGGGTTCATGTAAACCGCCAAGGCGGCACAAGGAGCAGGGTGGTGAGGGTAGAAGCCACCAGAATTCTTCGCTGGGTGGAGAATCATGTAAGCGCACTGTCAGCAGTGTTCGTTCCGGGAGTGGACATCTGGGAAGCAGACTTCCTCTGCAGGCACGACCTCCACCCGGGAAAGTGGGGACTTCATCAGGAAGTCTTCACGCAGTTTGCAAATTGATGGGAACTGCCTAAGGTGGACTAGATGGCGTCCCACCTCAATAAAAAGGTTTTACGCCGGGTCAAGGGACCCTCAGGTGATAGCTGTGGTCGCACTAGTAACACCGTGGGTGTTCCAGTCAGTCTCTGTATTCCCTCCTCTTCCTCTCATACCCAAGGGCTGAGAATTGTAATAAAAGGAGGAGTGAAAACAATATTCTTTGCTCCGAATTGGCCAAGAAGGACTCGGTACCCGGAGCTGCAGGAAATGCTCTCAGAGGACTCAGGGCTTCTGCCTCTCAGACAGGACATGTTGCAACAGGGGCCCTGTCTGTTCCAAAATTTACCGCGGCTGCATTTGACGGCATGGCGGTTGAACGCCGGATCCTAGCGGAAAAGGGCATTCCGGATGCAGTTATTCCTACGCTGATAAAGGCTAGGAAAGACGTGACAGCAAGACTTTTTCACTGTATATGGCGAAAATAGGTTGCTTGGTGTGAGGCCGGGAAGGCCCTACAGAGGAATTCCAGCGGGGTCGATTCCTGCACTTCCTACAGTCAGGAGTGACTATGGGCCTAAAATTAGGATCCATAAAGGTCAAGATTTCGGCCCTATACATTTTCTCTAAAAATGAACTGGCTTCACTGCCTGAAGTTCAGACGTTGTACCGGGGGTGCTGCATATTTAGCCTCCTTTTGTGCCACCGGTGGCACCTTGGGATCTTAACGTTGTGTTGGATTTCCTGAAATCCCACTGGTTTGAGCCGCTTAAGACCATGGAGCTAAAATATCTCACGTGGAAAGTGGTCATACTATTGGCCTTAGCTTCGGCTAGGCGTGTGTCAGTATTGGCGGTTTTGTCATGTAAAAACCCTTATCTGATCTTCCATATGGACAGGGCAGAATTGAGGACTCGTCCCCAATTTCTTCCTAGGGTGGTATCATCGTTTCATTTGAACCAGTCTATTGTGGTGCCTGCGGCTACTAGGGACTTGGAGGATTCCAAGTTGCTGGACGTAGTCCGGGCTTTGAAAATTTATGTTTCCAGAAAGACGGGACTCGCTGTTTATTCTGTATGCAGCCAACAAGATTGGCGCTCCTGCTTCGAAGCAGACTATTGTTCGCTGGATCTATAGCACGATTCAGCTGGTTCACTCTGCGGCTGGATTGCCGCATCCAAAATGGTGAAAGCCCATTCCACAAGGAAGGTGGGCTCTTCTTGGGCGGCTGCCCGAAGGGTCTCGGCTTTACAGCTTTGCCGAGCTGCTACTTGGTCGGGGTCAAACAAGTTTGCTAAGTTCTACAAGTTTGATACCCTGGCTGAGGAGGACCTTGAGTTTGCTCATGCGGTGCTGCAGAGTCATCCGCACTCTCCCGCCCATTTGGGAGCTTTGGTATAATCCCCATGGTCCTTACGGAGTTCCCAGCATCCACTAGGACGTCAGAGAAAATAAGAATTTACTCACCGGTAATTCTATTTCTCATAGTCCGTAGTGGATGCTGGGCGCCCGTCCCAAGTGCGGACTCTCTGCAGTACATGTATATAGTTATTGCTTAACTAAAGGGTTATTGTTATGAGCCATCTGTTACTGAGGCTCAGTTGTTCTTCATACTGTTAACTGGGTATGGTTATCACAAGTTGTACGGTGTGATTGGTGTGGCTGGTATGAGTCTTACCCTGGATTCCAAATCATTTCCTTGTTGTGTCAGCTCTTCCGGGCACAGTTTCCTTAACTGAGGTCTGGAGGAGGGGCATAGAGGGAGGAGCCAGTGCACACCAGATAGTACCTAATCTTTCTTTTAGAGTGCCCAGTCTCCTGCGGAGCCCGTCTATTCCCCATGGTCCTTACGGAGTTCCCAGCATCCACTACGGACTACGAGAAATAGAATTACCGGTGAGTAAATTCTTATTTTCTGTGCAGGGTTAATACTGACTGCTTTATTATTACACTGCAATTTAGATTGCAGATTGAACACACCACACCCAAATCTATCTCTCTCTGCTATGTTATATCTGCCTCCCCTGCAGTGCACATGGTTTTGTCCAACTGCTAACAAAATTCCTGCTGCGATCAACTTGGAATTACCCCCAATATTACTTGCATAAGATTTGAGTATACTGTGTCTGTCACCTTAGTTACAGCCATATCTGGTACCTGATAAAAAAAAGTCATACATGCTACCAGTTTGACAAAGTTGACACCCATAGAGGGAGAAAAGTCTGTGGTGTCGGGATTCTGTCGGCAGTACTTCACCGCTAGTCGGGATTTCGGCGTCTGTATTATAACCACATCCCCCTGATTCAGGTATATAAGCAAAGCAAAGACGCACACAACTGGGCAAAACCATGCTGTACTGCAGGTGGGGCAGATGTAACGTGCGGAGAGAGTTGGATTTGGGTGGGGTGTGTTCCAACTGAAATCTAAATTGCAGTGTAAAAATAAAGCAGACAGTATTCACAATACACAGAAACAATATAACCCACCCAAATCTAACTCTCTCTGCACATGTTACATCTGCCCCACCTGCATTGCACATGGTTTTGGCTAACAAACCTGAATCAGGCCCATAATGCAATTACAGTTTTTACATGACGAGAAAGGACAACAAAACAAAAACATACAAACAAGGTGGGGAAAAATTATAGGAGGGATACAATAGAGGGGTGACAGGGTCATGTTACTTTATATTTAATACTTTTTTTTGTATTTAGAATTACGGACATAACAAACACACTGAAACAATTCTGTTATAATGAAAAAGTTGTTATGAAAAAATCAAATGAGGACAAAACACATATGCTGTACCCCAATGTAAGAGTACCGGGTCCTTTGATTGATATTATCATATGGGTGGACTCTGCAACATCAATGAGACAAGGTATTTAATGTTTTATAGAGCCACTGGTATGGAATAGCTGCAGACTCCGGTGCTCCAGTACAATCCATCCAAGCAGCACCATCATTTCAGGGAAATAAGCTGACAGGGAGTCGGTGATTAAACCACCTGTCCATCATCTGATTTCTTTAGAATGGATTTAGGATATTCTGTCCTTAATTGCAGAAGGTATATATCTTGAGACTTTGTCTCTAAAGACTGGCATTAGCACTTTGACGGTATGAGTTATACCCCTTTTATACCACCTGAAATATCTCGGGATTTAGCACGGGAGCGAGCAAAATCCCGGGACTGCAGGCGGTGTAAAAGGGTCCTTCTCCTAAACCCTGGGTCCACTTTCCCGGGAACCCAACCCGGCTATACGCAGGGTTGGACACGGGTAAGACCCGGGTAGGAGGTGGTGTAAATGGGTAAGCTGGGTCAGCCAACCCGGCACCCATTTACAGCATGGCAAACCTCCCGTATCGCAGTGTCTGGCGGGCGGGAGGCTGGGGGTCACGGCACACGCTATCTATGCAGACAGCGTGCGCCGTGCTGGTTGCCATGCAGCGGCTGGGGACATGGCACATACTGTCTATGCAGACAGCAGTGCCATGTCTGGTGCCTGGAAGTGACGGAGGCTGGGGGCAGCACAGCAGATTCCAGATTGCTGGGCTTGCCCCTGGCGAGACGCTCTGGAGCACCAGTCTGCAGTGTTTCCCGACGCTTGGAGACGACATCATCTCTAAGCGCCAGCCCACAAGACACTGCACCTGGGTGTAGTGTAAACGGCGCCGATCCGGGAATATCCTGTTTTATATACTATAAATTATGGGAAGGATGTATGTGTGTATACATTGTAGTGAAAAACGTTTTGCCCCCTTCCTGTTATTTTTTGTTTGCATATTGGTCACACTTAAATGTTTAAGATCTTCAAACAATATTTACTGCAATACAGAGACAACCTGAGTAAGCACAAAATAAGTTTTTTAAGTGATCATTTTATGTATTGAAGAAATAAAACACACTTACTGGCACTGTGTGAAATACTAATTGCCCCCTGAATTACTTTTTCATCCAATGAACCAAATTGACTTTGGAAATTGGGTTTAATGAGACTACACACAATCTGGCTTGTAACTGTCAGCCCTGTTGAATCACTTAGAACAGAGGTTCCCAAACGTGATCCTCAAGGCACCCCTACAGTCCTGGTTTTAAATGTATCCATGTTTGGCCACAGGTGACTTAATTAGCACCGCAGTCAGTTTGATTTAACTATCTGTGCTGAGCCATGGATATACCTAAATCCTGGACTGTTTTGTTCCCTTGAGGACCCCGTTTGGGAACCTCTGGCTTAGATCCTTTCCAGCAATGTGAAGTTGGATAAAAGGTCACTACAAGCTGCACATTGTGCCGCCAACAAAAGAAATTCCAAAAGAAATGAGAAATAAACTATTTTAAATATTAGTTTGGAAAAGGTTATAAAGCTTTTTGTAAGGCCCTGGTACGTCTGTGAACCACAGGATTTACCCCCGCTGCTAATTGCCAACTAAAATGCCTCCAGCGTCGGGAAATGCTATACAGTGAAATAGCCTTTTTCCCCGCACCTAAAAATAGGGATTTCAGGCACAGAAACCCACTGATTCCGCGTAAACTGCAGAATCAATGGTTTTTACCTGCATGCAAACCCCTGATTTTGACTTATTCTCAGTATGACATCGTGCATTCACACACGGGGTAATGCCCACTGGTTGAATTGCTCTGGTGCTGCAATTAGCGGTGGGTGAAGTCCCGCAGCTAATTGAATATCCCCCTTAGAGGTATTATCTCCATATGGGGAAAACTTGGAACAGTGTTTAAGCTTCCCAGAAGTGGCCAGTCTACCAAAAATTCCTCCAACAGCGCAGCCACAACTCATCCATTGGGCAAAAATAGTATCCATGGGAGAGTTGTAAGGCAAAAACCAATGCTAACCAAGAGGAACATAAAGGTTTGTCTAACATTTGGCAAAAAACAAAACAAATCCAACAATGAAGATCTGAAACAATTGAGTGTATTAAACATGCAAAAATAGAAAAATCAGGAAGCAGGTAAAACCTTTTTCACTGTAAAACGGGGGGCTGTTCCTGTGCCACCCACTAATTGTACGTCAGCCTCCAAAATGGTCATCATTAAATCTACAATTGTATCATCCCCATGCGAGTTGCAAGAGAGATGTCAGAAACAGGCTCCCCTAAACTATACTCATGGCTCAGAAACGTGCAAAGCTTTTTATACATGCCCACGTCACTCCCATGATACTTTACCTAGTCAGTGTGGTTACACACGATTGCATTGTCAGCACCCGGTTCTACCTCAACACTCACCATTTCACAGAAATGGAGATCTGTCTGTGTTCTGTATGACTCAGAATAGAACGGGCATATGCAATAATGAGCAAGTTAGCTTCTGCGCATGCACTGTATGCAAAAACTCACCACTGGCGTCCGAGATCCACCCTACTCAGAATCAGGCCAAAGTGTCTGGGTATGCAAACTCAAGTGGGTTGGGGGGAGGATGTCAGCCAGGTGACTGGCCATTAGAGATCTGCGTAGCCAGGGTTATAACCAAAGATTATGGTTCTGCAATACATCAAGGACTGGCTTACAAGCTATTCTAAACGCCTAAATAGTTTTTTCCTGTAGATAAGCCATTTCAGTATTTTATCCTCCTTCCATTATCATGCATTGCTTTTTTGAGAATTCATTGCATTTAGTTCTAATAGTATAGTTTATTCTGTTAATCTATCTTTAGCCTATGCATTTAGAATCAGCACATTGATTTAAATAGAATATACAGGGAAGAGCTAACTACACTCTGCCCATTTTAATTGGCCCAGAACTGGTGAACACTTGCAGTTCATTAAACTTGATTGCATTTCCTATTTACTTTATTCAGCAACTTAGTATCTTGAAGGAGTTCACCATCTGGCAGTATGAGCGTTATAAAAATGAAATGCATCTTAAATGTGATAAACGTCTTAGACAAAGACACAGTTGGGTTTAATAAAGATTCGGTATTGATTTGAATCTGAAAGATTTTGACCTACTACTCACTGATTTGTGGAATTGTGAGAGCTTTAAATACATAGGCTGACAAAGTACTGAGTATCAAGGTTTTTTTCTAATACTTAGCTGTATAAAGAACTCTGTTGTATCATTGATCAATGGTAATGCATGCATTTATACACAGTAATTGGTAACTGAGGAGTTCTCCGGGCATTTATCATGGATAATGCTAAAATAGTAATACACAATAATACATTGGGCAGTGTCAGATTAGGTATTTTGTTATCAGATATATGAGGGAGACGGATATATTTTCTTCTGTTTGGCTGTTTGGAAATTTTGATGATTTGATGCAGTTTTCTTACAAATTATCAAATGATAACATTGCTTACTACAAAGTGAGATTTTCAGAAGCAAAATATTGGGCATCACCTATGCTGTGAACAATTCAAAAAGTGTGTTACACTATGCTTATATATTTTCTTTGAGCATATCGATAATGATTTTCTTAAGCTAGGTACACACTGGCCGGAATTGCTCCTACACACTGGGGTAAGTTTAACGAAGGACGGAATGACAATATTCCGTCCTAAAATTAACATAGCACAGGACGCTAACGACGGACGATTGATTTGATGTGCAGCACATCAGACCAAGCATTTGTTGCATGCGACTGGGGGAACGCGCAATCCTGAGTCAGTCTTTTATAACATAGGAAAAAGAGAAAATACAGGTGCACACTCTTAAGTACTAAGCAGCTGCTGCTTCTTACTAATCTAACACCTTTTGACAATCCTCTCATTAGTGTCATGGATTGAGCCAGTTGACTTGTGCTGGCCTAGGGGGTCCTGTGCTATGGACTTGAACCTTAGGAATGTTAGGGACCCACTAGACGATGACACCTGGTCACAGTTGGTGGACCCATATTTTTGGGCAAAACTATGCTAAGCACCTCAATTTGTTATATTGCAGAGTTTATTATAGTTATTCTGATTAGCAATGTTCAGTACTTACAGTAGAACCTAATTCAGACCCGGTCGCTGCAGCGGCAGTGTACACAGGCTGAAGCCCTGTGCTGTGTGCGCACGCGCAACAGCCGCACTGCACGTGCACACGCAGTGAGATGCAACGGCATCTTACTTGTACGATCAATCAGGCAGAGGCGGTCCCGGGGTGTGTCGGCGGCGTTGCGGCTGTGTTTTTGGGGCACGGTCTGGACAAAGCAGGCGTGTCCTGACCATTTGTGAGGTGGGCTGCGTCGGCTGCGTGATTTCACACGCAACCACTGCGACCCTAAACATGCCAGCTAGCTGCCTGCAGGCAGAGAGCTACTCGGCAGGCACGAAAGCATCGCGGATATGCGATGCTTTCGCACGTCTGTGGGGGAGGGGTCAGGACCCGACATGCTCGGCGGACTTGCCCTGTGCTGGGCATCCCCCCGCATGTCAGAGATTTTGATTGTTGATTGTAGATTTTATGGTAGATGTGCACCTGCATTTTCTCTTTTTTTCTATGTGGAAATACAAGTCTCAGCATGGAAATACCTCTCATTATGTTGAGAATTAGGCTGTGTCACCACTTGGACAGAAAGAAGGATTTTCCAAAGTGTGACTGATTTTAATATTGTGATTAATAGGTTGCCTTTACTTTTAACCTACTGTAATACAACTGAAGAAGAAAAAAACCTCCTACACGTGCTTTTCTTGTATAAAACATCCATTCTGGTGATCAAAACATGTCTTAATAATGAGTGTTCTTATGAGAATGGGTCAAACTGACAGGAAGGCGACAGTAACTAAACATGCATGACAGTGGTATGCAGAAGAGTATTACTGAGCACACAGAACATTTAAGTGAAGAGGCTACAGAAGAGTACAGTAGGTTCCTTTTGGTGTCAGACCGTGTGAGTTGAGCTGCCAGGAAAATAAATGTAACTCAAATAACCATGCATTACAACAGAGCATCTCTGAATACACAGCTCGTTGAGACTTGGAGTAAATAGCCTATATCAGTAAAAGACCGTACCGGATTCCACTACTGTCTGCTAAGAACAGGTAACCCAGGGATTGGGTGATAGGGGAAGGCAGTGGGTGACGTAGAGGATGAAAGGGAGACGAAGTGGGTGAGAGGGGAGAGACAGTAGGTGACGGGGAGAGGCAGTGGGTCATATACAGGGTGCACTGGGCTGGATGAGAAGTGGGTAGTGAGATGGTGGTGAGAGGGGACACACACTAGCCTGGAGACGGGGGTACATTGGGGTGAATGAGGGGGGGGGGACACTGTGTCTGCACTGGCTGGGGGGGGGTTCTTGCTGAGGGGCAGTTAGATGGTTGTAGTGTACTGGTTGGGGGAGGGAAGGTGGGAGTCACTGGTCTGGCAGAGTGAGAGACACTGGGAAGGCGAGGTCAATGAGATGGTGGGGGACACTGGACAAGATGGGAAAGGGTCAGTGAGTTGGGTGCAGTGAACTGGTGGGGGCACACAGGGAATTACCCTTCCCAACTGATATAGCACACCTATACCCACCACACTATAGGGGTGACTGCCCCTCCCCCAGTTGCTGCCCTGCACTGAGGCTAGAACCTTCCCCATTACACCCAGCAGTTGCCATTGGGATGGCTCCTGGGTGCTGAGACAGCTGGGCATTGGGTACCAGGGGTAGGACAGTGAACAGACACCTTAGCTAAGGAAACAGAGCTTTGGGTGCTGACAGGGAGCAGCAGGACGCCGGCGACTGTCTCAGGCATACAGGTGTCCTGTTATCGTCACCATCGGTATAGCTCCTGCACCCGTAATTGAATTGCCCCTATGATCCCTGTGTTTCTCTTACAGGAGCTTAGGTGTATAAATGACTGGTCTTACCTATAGGAAATGTTTAAGTTAGATCCTAAAACACGCTGGCCCTCCAAGGCTTTGTGATGGTCCCCGCCATACACTATTATCACAACAGCAGCATTCAGCCAGAAGGGGGCCATGTTCCACTGCATGCCCAGTGTCCACCATGGGGGTGGAGGGTCCTCCCAGAACATCCTGACTGGGCCAATGCTAACCACAAGGCACAGATACAAAGCACTCTGCATGTGAGCGTCCATTATCTTCCTGAGTCTGCAGGTTGGTGTTCTGCATGTCATAGTCCTCAGCCTTCAGCCACCCCTGACCCATTGTCGGCCAGGGAAATGTGCAGCCCATCTTAGGTCGCCGGGTAGTAGTTGAGCTTCAAAGAGAACTTCTTTCCTAGGCCAGCCGTCACAGACACAATGGGCCTGAGCCTCTAGCGCTGTACACTGCACAATCCATGCTGCTTCTCTGGGCTCAATCAGCACCAGTGCTCTCGGTCTACCCCTATGAATAAA
Organism: Pseudophryne corroboree; assembly: GCF_028390025.1. NCBI lineage: Eukaryota > Metazoa > Chordata > Amphibia > Anura > Myobatrachidae > Pseudophryne > Pseudophryne corroboree. The sequence continues at coordinate 593,434,488 of NC_086446.1, read as the reverse complement.
ATGAAATGAAAATTATCTTAAACGACAGGGTGGTGTGGGGGAGGGACACATGCCTTGCCCCCCCCCCCCCCCCCCCGAATCCACCTACGTTGGGTCTCCAATATACACTGCTCAAAAAAATAAAGGGAACACTTAAACAACACAATGTACCTCCAAGTCAATCACACCTCTGTGAAATCAAACTGTCCACCTAGGCAGCAACACTGATTGACAATCAATTTCACATGCTGTTGTGCAAATGGAATAGACAACAGGTGGAAATTATAGGCAATTAGCAAGACACCCCCAATAAAGGAGTTGTTCTGCAGGTGGTGACCACAGACCACTTCTCAGCTCCTATGCTTTCTGGCTGATGTTTTGGTCACTTTTGAAAGCTGGCGGTGCTTTCACTCTAGTGGTAGCATGAGACGGAGTCTACAACCCACACAAGTGGCTCAGGTAGTGCAGCTCATCCAGGATGGCACATCAATGCGAGCTGTGGCAAGAAGGTTTGCTGTGTCTGTCAGCCTAGTGTCCAGAGCATGGAGGCGCTACCAGGAGACAGGCCAGTACATCAGGAGACGTGGAGGAGGCCGTAGGAGGGCAACAACCCAGCAGCAGGACCGCTACCTCCGCCTTTGTGCAAGGAGGAACAGGAGGAGCTCTGCCAGAGCCCTGCAAATGACCTCCAGCAATCCACAAATGTGCATGTGTCTACTCAAACGATCAGAAACAGACTTCATGAGGGTGGTATGAGGGCCCGACGTCCACAGGTGGGGGTTGTGCTTACAGCCCAACACCGTGCAGGACGTTTGGCATTTGCCAGAGAACACCAAGAGTGGCAAATTCGCCACTGGCGCCCTGTGCTCTTCACAGATGAAAGCAGGTTCTCACTGAGCACATGTGACAGACGTGACAGAGTCTGGAGACGCCAAGGAGAACGTTCTGCTGCCTGCAACATCCTCCAGCATGACCGGTTTGGCAGTGGGTCAGTAATGGTGTGGGGTGGCATTTCTTTGGGGGGCCGCACAGCCCTCCATGTGCTCGCCAGAGGTAGCCTGACTGCCATTAGGTACCGAGATGAGATCCTCAGACCCCTTGTGAGACCATATGCTGGTGCGGTTGGCCCTGGGTTCCTCCTAATGCAAGACAATGCTAGACCTCATGTGGCTGTAGGGTGTCAGCAGTTCCTGCAAGACGAAGGCATTGATGCTATGGACTGGCCCGCCCGTTCCCCAGACCTGAATCCAATTGAGCACATCTGGGACATCATGTCTCGCTCCATCCACCAACGCCACGTTGCACCACAGACTGTCCAGGAGTTGGCGGATGCTTTAGTCCAGGTCTGGGAGGAGATCCCTCAAAAGACCATCCGCCACCTCATCAGGAGCATGCCCAGGCGTTGTAGGGAGGTCATACAGGCACGTGGAGGCCACACACACTACTGAGCCTCATTTTGACTTGTTTTAAGAACATTACATCAAAGTTGGATAAGCCTGTAGTGTGTTTTTCCACTTTAATTTTGAGTGTGACTCCAAATCCAGACCTCCATGGGTTAATAAATTTGATTTCCATTGATAATTTTTATGTGATTTTGTTGTCAGTACATTCAACTATGTAAAGAACAAAGTATTTAATAAGAATATTTCATTCGTTCAGAACTAGGATGTGTTATTTTATTTTATTTTTTTGAGCAGTGTATAAGCAGTTGGACAAGCAGACATGCTTTTTGAGAAGAGTTCACTATGCGTTTATTTCTTCATTGCCGGCAGAGCTCATGAGTGTTGGCGCTCAGTACAATGTAACAGCCCGGGTTAAGCCCATACTGTAGCACAGTATGCTGCCTGTAAGCATTGAGAACAGGATCGGTATGAAATACCTCCAATCAAAATCCCGACGGTCGAAATCCCGACAGCAATTGACCAACGGTTAAAATCCCGACACGGTCAAAATACCAACATTTAAAATACCGACAAGGTCAAAATACCGACATGTAAAATGCCAACAGGTCAAAATACCGACATGCGTTTTTCATTGTTTTGTGTGTGTATGTCAACATGGACACCATATCAGTGACCCGCGTCCACTCGCATGGCTCGCTGCGCTCGCCATGCTTCGGGCACGGTGCCTCGCTGCGCTCGGCACACTATTATATTACCCCTCCAGGTCCACTGGGATGGTAAAGTTATGAACAAGTCGGTTTCAATGAAAAAAATCATGAAAAACTCATGTCGGCATTTTGACCTGTCGGCATTGTACATGTCGGTATTTTGACCTTGTCTGTATTTTAAATGTCAGTATTTTGTCCATGTCAGGATTTTGACCTTGTCGGGATTTTGACCGTCGGTCAATTGCTGTCGGGATTTCAACCGGAGGTAAATTGACTGCATCCCTTGAGAACAACTAAAAAATGAGTGCAAGCTTTTGAATTCAATAGGTACTGTAACATATGTTTGAAGTAAAATATGCGTTTTAACCGATGAGGGCGGCTGTGTCTGCCCCCTCCCCAATAATGTAGCAAAGCTCACCTCCCACCCATACCGGTGTCGACAGCTTTTGTACATTCAGCAGATCCACATACTGTATATGTGCCCTCTGTTGGCACTGTCATCTTTTCGTCTATATATGGAAAGAAGGCTTATGCAGTCTCTGGCACATTGTTTTCCTGAACACATTGTGGATCTATGGCGCCATCCAAAGCACTTATAGGGAAGTTTGCCGCTCAGACACATTGGTGAATATCTCATCGGTGCAAGATGTGCTGCGCATGGGCCCCATGCAGATAATACAGTGCAGAAAAGTTGTATTAAAGTTATTACTGAGTTAAGTGAATTAACAATGAATAAAGTATGAGTTGTCTTACAGATGATAACATATACTTAGCGCTGATTATCATAGAATACAAAAACAAAATATAGGTATCCCATATAAACCCATTAAAATGCATACATTCATTATGATCAGTCCAATTAGAAATTAGATTTCAATGCTTTTATTAAAAAAATATATCATCATTTGTGCTGGTAAATTCCCTATGGACACGTAGTATTATTGCAGAGCTTCAGAGGATAATGATAAGTTGCAGCTTGTTTATTTAGAAATGGACTGCATTAATGAGGAAAAGAACTTTGCAAAATATAACTTGAATTGGGTAAGAATAAAAGTGAAGCATGTTGGTGAGGAAGAGCAGGGCTGGTAGCAGTGCTGCCTTTATGAAGGCAGGTAATTTGTAAATGAGGACGAAATGAATAGTTATGTAGTTAATGCCTCCATAATGACTATGTGGAATACAAATTGAAAGTCTTGCTGCTTGTCCCATCCAATTAAGATCATAACTCATGAATATTAGTGTATAATAAGCTGAGCAGAGCTTCACTTGGGCACAGCTGTGTAACTTGTATCTCCAATAAATGGATCAGTCTTTGGCAGACATTAATAAACCAAAAAAAAAAATACTTTTTCTTTATTGCAGGAACATTTTCGATATTGATATTTATGTTTGTTTTTGGAATACCTTCTGTGGGGTGGTGCGGCGTGTGTTGCAGGGAAGGGGGTGGAGCAGCTTTAATTTCCGCTCCAGGTAAGGGAATGACTGCAAAGCCACACCCACACTGCCAGTCATTGGCCTCTGACACTGGTGTCGTCAAGGCTGCACCAAAATATTCATTTTTTTGGATAATGAAATAATGGATATGTGGAGACTCAACCTGTATTTCAATCAATAATATGCAAACTTAAAAGGAAGCGTCCTGTTAATTAGTAGGGTATACTTATCTTAATTTCTGCTGCAGGGTACACTAGGGTTCCACAGGGAATGACATTGGGGTGTAGAGTAGGATCTTGATCCGAGGCACCAACAGGCTAAAAGCTTTGACTGTTCCCAGAATGCATAGCACCGCCTCCTCTATAACCCCGCCTCCCTGCACAGGAGCTCAGTTTTGTAGTTGGTGCCATGCAGTGCAGGCATACAACAGGCAGGGCTGCTACAGCAGCCCTCAGAAGAGCTTTTTAAGTGAATTTTTAAGACTTCAAGGGCTGCAGCAGACACACTTTAGTGTTAGATGTCAGTCAGACATCTCCTGCTGCAGCTCCATCACCTCCCCCAGCGGCGCTGTATACTCCCGTGCCCTGGTTGCCGGGTACTTACAGCGGAGGCTCCGGTTTTCTTCAGTCAGGCACGCAAACACACCACCGCAGCTCTCCAGGATCGCGTGGCCGCACTTCGGGAGGAGATAAGTGGGTCCCCCAGGCGGGACCGGCTAGAAATCGCAATCTGGTGCGGCCGGTGGCAGTACAGGGACCCCACTAGACCACCAGGGCAAGGGCACAGGTCGGTTTTACTAAAAACCGTTTGTCTATGTCCCGCAGTACCCGGTGGTGAAGTCCAGCAAGGGGATAAGGCTCTGACCTGTAGCCCTTCCCCCAGCCAAAGGGCGCCATTAAGAGTATGTGTTCCCGCCATGGAGCTCATCTCTCTCTCTCCCTCACTCCCTGTCAGCGTTTGGGCGCCATCATTACATGCTGAGCTGATCCTGGGACTGTTTGGTCAAATCCTCCTCTGTAAAGCCGCCTGCCTGTCAGCGCTGTGCATTTTACAGGACGCTTAAGTATTCTACATGTCTGTTGACAGTGTTAGTTAAGAAACAGTGCATTTATTCAGGGTAATGTAGTACAAATACCCTGTGATATACATCCAGTGTTTTACTGTGCATTGATAGATCTATTACTCTGTATAGCTTTGCTCAGTGTTACTTAGTATTGCTAGTCCAGTTTTATTGCATGTCATAATTTCTGCATTGTACATGTGACTGTGTGTGTGTGCATATACAGCTGCTGCGTGACTTCCATTCCGTGTATCTCACTTAGATTGCTATCCCTATATTCTGTACCCTGCAGGGGGCTAAGTGCGTCAGGGGTATTAGTTCATATAGGTATTTCACAGGATATACTTATTGAGTATTTTTATCTGTGATTTTCAGTCACCATATACCTCTTGAATTCTCTGTTGGTGCTAATACACTGCACAGGGGGTTCTTGTTAAAGTATTAGGCTGCTGATATTGTACTGGGTTGCCCGTGAATTGAGCTTTCAGATATGTCCGTTATAAGGGGCGACGGAGCTGGGGCTGATCCCACAATGCGTGGTGACACTGCAGACACATTAGAGGAAAACATAGCAGCAGAGGGTTCAGGTTCTGGGGGTTCTCTACCCCCACAGTGAGTCTGTAGCAACGGGGGTTCATAATGACCCACCTTGGGCTAGTTTCTCCACGTTATTAAGTACGCTGGTAACTAGACTTACGCCCCCTATGGGACATCACGTGCCGGTACAACCGCATACTGTCCCTGTGGTTGATCTGCCATGGGCAGATCAACTGTCTACTTAGTTACAGCAATTGAACCACTCATTGACTAATCAGAAATCTAACCCTCGCCCGCCTGAGACCAAGGGGTCCTCTAAGCGGGCCATTACTTCCTCACAATACACCCACGTCCCAGACACCTTGTCTGATGAGGATGGCGTGTATACTGACCCCACAGACCCTGATCCAGATACTTCTGAACATCCACCTGTCTCACAGGTGGATGTTCCTGACTTATTGGAGGCTATCAGACTGATTCTTCAAATTACTGATGACCCAGAGCCTGATGCTACCTCTACGAAACCAGACAGGTTTAAACGTCAGAAGGTCGTTAAACAAGTTTTACCTCACTCTGACCATTTAGTTGACATACGTCAGGAATCCTGGGAAAATCCAGGAAAGAAATTCACACCTCACAAGAAGATGCCAGCTCGCTATCCTCTCGCTGCGGAGTAAAAATTGGGAAAAACACCCCGCGGGTGGATTCGCAAGTGGCGCGGCTGGTGGTATCCTCTGCTCTGCCTGTAACTACTATCACTTCTCTGAAAGAACAAACGGATAAGCGTGTGGAGGGTTGCTTAAAGGCGATTTACACCCTCGCAGGAGCTGTGCATCGGCCCACTATTGCAGCGACATGGGCTGCAGAGGCTATTGAAGCGTGGGCTCAGGAGGTGGAAGCGGAGCTGCCTTCCAACTTTTCTGATAATGCTAGACAGTGTCTCTCGTATATTGTCAAAGCATCTCGTTACATTAAGGAGGCGGCTTCTGATGCTGGTGTTCTGGCGGCCAAGGCTTCTACTACGTCCATTTTGGCTCGCCGGATCCTATGGCTTCGGTCCTGGTCTGTGGACCTGGACTCTCAGAAAACCCTGGAGGTGCTCCCTTTTAAGGGAGACATTCTTTTTGGAGAGGACCTCAACAAGATAGTGGCTGACTTAGCTTCTGCTAAAACAGCGTGTCTACTTAGTACTGCTCCTTCGGTGCCGAAGGTTAAGAGTACTTCCTTTCGCTCCTCTCGTCCTTACAGTAAAGCCAAAGGTCAGGCGTACCCGAAACAGGCTTGCACTTCCAAAACCGCTAAGCCCAAGCCTAAACGTGCCTGGGCTGCCTGTCAGCCTGCTTCCAAAACTGACAAGCCTACTGCATAACGGGGCGGGCCTCCCTCTGGGGGATCCCAGAGTGGGAGGCCGAGTTCTAGGGTTTACCCAGGAATGGTTGAAGACTACTTCCGACGCCTGGGTACGGGAAGTCGTCACTCGCGGATACGCTGTATCCTTCAAGAATCGTCCCCCTCATTGATTTTGCCTGACAGACGTCCCTTCGGATCAGGTGAAGGCAAAAACTCTTCATTCGGAGGTACAGTCCCTCCTGGACACAGGAGTGGTAGTACAGGTGCCTCTAGCTCAGAGAGGCAAGGGGTACTATTCACCGCTGTTCCTAGTCCCGAAACCGAATGGGTCCTCTCGGCCCATTCTCAACCTCAAGTCCTTGAACAGATTTGTGAGAGTCTCCAAGTTTCGTATGGAAACTCTTTGTTCTATTGTTCTGGCCTTGGAGCCTGAGGATTATATGGTCTCCCTGGACAGGATGCTTACCTGCATATTCCTGTTGCAATGTCGCATCAGCAGTACCTGAGATTTGCTGTGGGCAACCTCCATTATCAATTTCTGGCTTTACCTTTTGGTTTGACCACGGCCCCGCGTGTCTTCACAAAGGTCATGGCGGTAATGACGGCTGTACTTCGCCGGCAAGGGTCAGGATCCTCCCCTATCTGGACGACTTGTTGATCCTGGCATATTCCCCAGAAATTCTCCTAAGTCATCTGGATCTGACGCTCCAGTTTCTGCAAGCTCACGGGTGGCTCATCAACTGGAAGAAGTCTTCCCTGGTCCCTGCTCAGAGCATGGTGCACCTAGGGGCATTGTTGGACACTCAAAACCAGAGGTTGTTCTTGTCTCAGGAGAAGGTCCTGAAACTTCAGGACAGGATTCGATGCTTCCTACCTCGTCCGCAAGTGTTGCTAGGTCTCACTGTGTCGGCTTTCGACATGGTGGAGTATGCTCAATTCCATTCCCGCCCTCTACAGAAACTGATTGTAGCCAAGTGGGACGGCCTGCCTCACCGGAACAGTTCTCACAGGATCTCCTTGTCTCCGGAGGTCCGTCTGTCACTGAGCTGGTGGCTGCAGGACCATCGATTGAGCAGAGGTCGTCCCTTCTGGATCTCCAGCTGGGGCCTTCTGACAATGGATGCCAGTCTGAGAGGTTGGGGCGCGGTGTTGGAGCAACACTCTCTTCAGGGTCGGTGGACCAAGGAGGAGTCTCTCCTCCCGATAAACATTCTGGAACTGCGGGCGGTGTTCAATGCTCTGAACCTGGCCCAGCATTTAATACAGAACAGACCTGTTCAGGTATAGTAGGACAACACCACCACGGTGGCGTACATAAATCATCAAGGCGGCACTCGAAGCCGCATGGCAATGAGGGAAGTATCAAGGATTCTTCAGTGGGCGAAAAGCCATCTGCCAGCCATATCGGCAGTGTTCATTCCGGGGGTCCTAAACGGGGAAGCGGACTTCCTCAGTCGTCAGGACATACACGCCGGAGAGTGGAGCCTCCATCCAGAAGTATTTCAACTCCTAGTGGACAAGTGGGGTCTCCCAGATGTAGACCTGATGGCGTCTCGACACAATCACAAGGTTCCGGTCTTCGGAGCAAGGACAAGGGATCCTCAAGCAGCGTTTGTGGACGCGCTGGCAATTCCATGGAACTTTCGGCTGCCGTATGTGTTCCCTCTGGTGTCACTTCTGCCCAGGGTAATAAGGAAGTTCAAGCAAGAAGGAGGACTCCTTCTTCTGATTGCCCCAGCGTGGCCTAGATGGCATTGGTTCTCAGACCTTCAGGGTCTATCGTTAGAGTGTCCCCTTCTTCTTCCACAGCGCATGAACCTCCTCGCTCAGGGCCCTTGTGTATTTCAGGATTTGGCCCGATTGGCTTTGACGGCGTGGCTCTTGAAACTTTGGTTCTAAGGGACAAAGGATTTTCTGAGGCGGTCATTCAAACCATGGCCCTCATTCCGAGTTGTTCGCTCGTTATTTTTCATCGCATCGCAGCGATTTTCCGCAAGCTGCGCATGCGCAATGTTCGCACTGCGGCTGTGCCAAGTAAATTTGCTAAGAAGTTTGGTATTTTACTCACGGCATTACAAGGTTTTTTCTTCGTTCTGGTGATCGTAGTGTGATTGACAGGAAGTGGGTGTTTCTGGGCGGAAACTGGCCGTTTTATGGGAGTGTGTGAGAAAACGCTGCCGTTTCTGGGAAAAACGCGGGAGTGGCTGGAGAAACGGGGGAGTGTCTGGGCGAACGCTGGGTGTGTTTGTGACGTCAAACCAGGAACGAAACTGACTGAACTGATCGCAGTGGCAGAGTAAGTGTCGAGCTACTCAGAAACTGCTTAGAAATTTCTATTGGCAATTTTGAGAATCTTTCGTTCGCAATTCTGCTAAGCTAAGATTCACTCCCAGTAGGCGGCGGCTTAGCGTGTGCAATGCTGCTAAAAGCATCAAAATATCGACAGTCATTGTGCGGATGTGTTTTCAGGATGTCAACATGCACAGTGTCTACAGCCAAATTGGCGACTGGTACATAACGTTGACACTGAATTTTAAATGTAAACCCTAATCCTAACACCAACCCTAATCCTAAAATTTCTATTCATTATCTGTGTTGACAATTTGACTGTGACAGCATTTTGCAGGTGTCGTCAATTTAACCATGTAGACATTGACATTCGATGTTGTGGTGTCAACATCTTGACTGTTTACACTGTAAATGTCGACTGCAGTACCTAACTTTTTTGTTTTGTTTTTTAACTATTTTTGTCTTTCAGACATATACTGTATATTTGCTTTGTATCAGCCAATACATTTCACTTCAGCTATATTGACAAGCTATATTTTATCATATTTAGTATATACTGTATGTTCTAGTACACCGACTTATGTGGAGCATCACCAACTCCCAAAAATTGAGGGGGTTTTTTCCTCTGTGTCTGCATCTTATTACTTGGTCTTTTTTTGTGCATCTTGATACATGTCAATTTAATCTTTAGCCCCAGGGTCGGACTGGCCCACAGGGGTACCAGGAAACCACCGGAAGGACCCGCTGCCTGAGGGCCCATTCCTTCCTCTAGGGACCAGGCGCCAGACTGCGCACTTGTATTATACATGGTAGATATGTTGCATTACACTGCACTAAACTATTGTGTATTTCACATCCCCTTTGTAGGCTGGCCACACCCCTAAGTATGGGCCCCTATAACTGCATCCCCCTGGTGGGCCCTTCATGCCCCAGTCCGACACTGTTTAGCCCTATCAGTTATTAATATATACCATAGTTGCCTACCCTCCCGTATTCTGCAGGAGTCTCCCTGAAATAGTAGCAGCCTCACTGACTCCCTGAATAGACCAGCAATTACACCTTACCGCAGTGGTTCCCAAACTGTGTGCCGTGGCTCCCTGGGGTGCCTCGGGACACTTGCAGGGGTGCCTTGTAATGGTGGTCAAGGACTAGTGCTGGTGGCTGTCCGTCATACAATATGGGAACAAACAGAAGCAAATCTTGTCCCTCACCACACAATTGAGCCGAAGGATGACATATAAATACAATTTACCTAAAAAAATATTTCTTTCTAAATTTCTGAATAAGAAATTTTTGGCCTAGGGGTGCCGTCAAAAAAATTCTGATACTCCAGGGCGCCATGATTCAAAAAGTTTGGAAACCACTGCCTTACCCCCATTATGCAGCTGTTACATTCTTGGGGGGAAAAAAGAAATCAGAGATACAGACATTCAAATGGGCTCATCAGTGCCATTTCCCTGCATTGGGTATAAGGCACAATGATTCCTATGTCTACATGCATTGTAAATAAGGTTTCTCATGGACACTTACAGTATATGGAACCTCTTGTAAAACACAATACACAAACAAATCCTGAAAAATATCAGTGTCTTTTCTTCAACAAGTAGATCTTACTAACACTGTCTGAAAGTCCTGGCAATTACCCGGGACGTTTTGCCGGGACCTGCCTGACTCCTTCCCCCCCCCCCCCTTTCACGCAGACATGCAAATTATCGGGTCGAGAATTTCGACACAGTGATTTGCAGATCAACACGGGTATTTTGTCTGTGTGAAAGGGTCAACGCGTGTCAAATTCCCGTGTCTCCGACCCTGGTAGATTCCAGGGTTGAAGTCCCAGGAATTTCAACCCGGGTCGACCCTTTCACACACCCATGTGTCTCATGAAATTACCGTGTAGAACTGCTTCACCCGGTAATTTAATTTTCTGTCTGAAAGGGGTATTACTTTGGGGCTAATTTACATTTGGATGTAAGTCATGTTTATGACACGCCTCTCCGATGTAGAAGTACACGTCCGCGCTGATAGGTGTTACTTTCACAATCTCCCTGAAATGCTTTTTCAGAAGTAGGCTAGTATGATATATACACACCAGTCTGGTGTGCAGTCCCCCCCCCCCCCCCCCACCCCCCCTGACCATTTTCCGGGAGTGTGCTGAAAAACGCAGGCGTGTCAGATACAAATGCAGGCGTGCCTGGGGAAACGGGGTAGTGGCTGGCCGAACGCAGGGCGTGTTTGTGACGTCAAAGCAGGAACTAAATAGTCTGAAGTGATCACAAGGTAGGAGTAGGTCTGCAGCTACTCAGAAACTGCTTGATAAAATTTAGATGCCGTTCTGCGATCCTTTCGGTCGCACTTCTGCTACAGTCCCAGAGGGCGGCGGCTTAGCGTTTGCACTGCTGCTAAAAGCAGCTAGCGAGCGAAAAACTCGGAATGAGGGCCTTTATCTCTATCCACTTTATCTCCACCCAAGGCTTAGTAAATAGACCCCTTAATATTCAATGGGTTTATCTAAATGGGTTGGGATTGATATGCCTGTGGCTGGGATGGCGGCGGTCAGAATACTGACCGCAGCATTCCTATGTTGAGAATCCCAACAGGGGTAATGTAAGTATAACCCCCCTTCCAGCAGCCTCAACCTAACCCCCCCTCCCCCACAGCCAGGGCCGGTGCTAGGGTGTTCGGCGCCCCCCTGCAAACTATAAATTTGCGCCCTCCCATATTCCTTTGGCGCGTGCCGGGAAAAGGGGTGTGGTCTCACAAGTAAGGGTCATGGCCACACAATAGTACCTCCATTTAAAATTACGCCACAATGTAGCACAATCTTATTAATCTTATACGTAATGCCCCACCCGTAGTAGTAGCGTCCTTATATGTAATGCACCCCAGTAATAGTAGCATACTTATACATAATGCCCCACAGTAGTAGTAGTGTCCTTATACATAATGCCCCCCAGTAGTAGTAGTGTCCTTATACATAATGCCCCCCCAGTAGTAGTAGCATCCTTATACATAATGTCCCCCAGTAGTAGTGGTGTCCTTATACATAATGCCCCCCCAGTAGTAGTTGCATCCTTACACATAATCCCCCCCAGTAGTAGTAGCATCCTTATACATAATGCCCCCCCCGTAGTAGTAGTGTCCTTATACATAATGCCCCCCAGTAGTAGTAGCGTCCTTATACGTAGTGCACCCCCAGTAGTAGTAGCATCCTTATACGTAATACTCCCCCAGTAGTAGTAGCGTCCTTTATACGTAGTGCACCCCCAGTAGTAGAAGCGTCCTTATACGTAATTCCCCCCTAGAAGTAGTAGCGTCCTTATACGTAATGCCCCCCCAGTAGTAGTAGTGTCATTATACGTAGTGCACCCCCAGTAGTAGTAGTGTCCTTATACGTAGTGCACCCCCAGTAGTAGTAGCGTCCTTATACGTAATGTCCCCCCAGTAGTAGCAGCGTCCTTATACGTAATTCCCTCCGAGTAGTAGTAGCGTTCTTATATGTAATGCACCCCCAGTAGTAGTACCGTCCCTATACATAATGCTCCGCGCAGTAGTAGCATTGTTATACGTAATGCCCTGCCAGTAATAGTAGCGTCCTTATACATAATGCCCCCAAGTAGTAGTATCGTCCTTATACGTAATGCCCCCCCCCAGTAGTAGTAGTAGCGTCCTTATACGTAGTGCACCCCAGTAGTAGTATCGTCCTTATACGTAATGCCCCCCCCCAGTAGTAGTAGCGTACTTATACGTAATGCCCCCCAAAGTAGTAGTAGCGTTCTTACATGTAATGCCCCCCCCCCCAGTAGTAGCGTCGTTATACGTAATGCCCCCCCAGTAGTAGCATCCATAAAGCGCGCGCACAGACATACCTCACACACACACACACACACACTTCACACATATATACACACACATACACACTCACCATATACACACACACACACACTTCTCTCTCACCCTCCACTTACCTAAGCCAGTCTCCCTCTGTACAGCAGCCTGGTCCGTGTAGCTCCGCCCCTTCTGGCCCGTTTAGCCACGCCCCTTCCGTCCCATGTAGCTCCGCCCCCTTCTGTCCCGTACTCGGCGCTGTCACACAGCACAGATGAGGGGAGGGGAGGGAGGAGGCTTTTCATGAAGAAGGTGCCCGCTGCCAGTGCCTGTCATACAGTGACAGACACAGCACTGGCAGCAGCAGGAGGGGGGACAGGACGGCGCAGCAGGGAAGGGATGCAGAGCAGGGGAAGCGCCTATCCGTCCCAGCGCCTCCCTGCACTGCATCCCTTCGCTGAGCGGGTAGCGCCGGGCCTGCCCACAGCCTAACCCTAACCCACCCCAGGGGTACCTAAATCTAGCCCCCCTCCTCGCAGTCTAACTCTAACCCTCTCCCTGCAGCTTAAACCTAACCTCTCACGCCTCCGACCCCCACCCCACTCCCTCCCCTGTGGCATACTTCTCAGACGGGCTGGCACATGTTCGGTCGGATTGTGACTCTAGTTCCGACATCTGTATTTTGACTGCTGGGATCCCGACCGCCAGAATCCTGACTGAATCCCATCTAAATTGACTAAAACTTTTGATTAGTTATTCAAAGTACTAGATGTGCCTTTATGTCGGCCTGTATTTTCTTATTCAGATATCCAATCTAGGGATGCCTACATGTACTGCATAACATATTAGCAGTGTACAGCTTTTTTCCGTAAAAATTGGGTAGTTGTAAAATAATTAAAATTTCTCTTACGTCCTAGAGGATGCTGGGGTCCATTTTAGTACCATGGGGTATAGACTGTTCCGCAGGAGCCTTTGGCACTTTAAGACTTTTCAACAGTGTGAACTGGCTTCTCCCTCTATGCCCCTCCTCCAGACCTCAGTTTAGAAAATGTGCCCGGGAGACTGGCTGCACATCAGTGAAGCTCTACTGAGTTTGACTGAAAAAGACTTTGTTAGGTTTTTTATTTTACAGGGAACCTGCTGGCAACAGCTTCCCTGCTTCATGGGACTTAGGGGGGAAGTAGGAACCAACTTCTCAGTTAGTTTAATGGCTCTGCATCCGCTGACAGGACACCATTAGATCCTGAAGGGTACTGAACACAGCCCTTGCCTGGCTGCTGCTCACTCCCACAGCACTGCCGCCACCCCCTAACAGAGCCAGAAGTCAAAAGGCTGGTGAGTATTAACCGGAGACCTGCAGAGAGGGGCCCTCCAGTCATCATGGCGGCATAAAGGTACCTGCGCAGCGCGGGACGCTGCGCAGCAACATGTCTCTCAGCACAGGGTGCAGGGCGCACGGGGGGGCGCTTTGAGGGACATGATAAATCCTTTCTCTCATTGGCAAAATGTACATACATGTGAGCCGCTGATGTACACTACCCCCGCCAGTATAAATATTACTGTGGCTGAACCGTGCCATTACAGGGGGCTGGGCTTCAGCTCAGAATTGCTTGTAACACTCATTTGGCGCCATTTTCTCCTCATAGAGACGCCGGAGCGCTGATCCTACAGGCTGCTTCCCCTCACACATCGCTGATACAAGTACCAGGGTGTTATAGAAGGGGAGGGGAGCACATAATTTATTGAAGTCTGCGGGCTTCACATTCGATAAAAAGTGCTGTTTTGGTATACATGTATATTCATTGTATGTAATACATATAGGGTGCGTGGTGTGGACTGGCAATCCCCTCTGGGTCTCTCTGACAGACATTAGGTAGATCTGTCCCCAATAGCTCCCCTGTGTATGTGAGTGGTGTGACTGTACACGTGTGTAACAGATCTAGAGAAAGTTCTTCCCCAGAGGAAACCATTTTGGAGGCACATAGTGTTCTGAGCCTGTGTGGGTGTGAAAGCTGCAGAGTAATATATAAATTCTCTGAGTCTGAACAACAGACAAAGCAAGACAGTCTGTGGAGGATGCTCTGTTTGCTGATTCCTCCACGTCACCCACTGGGGACCCCTCCTGTTCCCAGAAAAAGTCTCTGACGCAAATTATGCAAAGGGACACTGACACAGATTCCGACACTGAAGTCGACACTGGAGATTTGAGGGGGGTAGATACCAAACTGGCCAAGAGCATTCAACGTATGATAGTCACTATAAAAGAGGTGTTGGAATTAGAGATGAGCGGGTTCGGTTTCTTTGAATCCGAACCCGCACGAACTTCACTTTTTTTTCCACGGGTCCGAGCGACTCGGATCTTCCCGCCTTGCTCGGTTAACCCGAGCGCGCCCGAACGTCATCATGACGCTGTCGGATTCTCGCGAGGCTCGGATTCTATCGCGAGACTCGGATTCTATATAAGGAGCCGCGCGTCGCCGCCATTTTCACTCGTGCATTGAGATTGATAGGGAGAGGACGTGTCTGGCGTCCTCTCCATTAGAATAGAGATAGATAGATTAGATAGAGAGAGATTGTGCAGAGTCGCAGACAGAGTTAGTTTACCACAGTCAGTGACCAGTGCAGCAGCTAGTTAACTTTTATTTAATATAATATATCCGTTCACTTCTCTCTGCTATATCCGTTCTCTGCCTGAAAAAAAAAACGATACACAGCACAGTCAGTCACACAGTGTGACTCAGTCTGTGTGCACTCAGCTCAGCCCAGTGTGCTGCACAGTCCTCAATGTATAAATTAAAAGCTTATAATTAATTGTGGGGGAGACTGGGGAGCACTGCAGGTTGTTAGCAGGAGCCAGGAGTACAATTATATTAATTAACAGTGCACACTTTTGCTGCAGGAGTGGTGACCAGTGCCTGACCACCAGTATAGTATTGTTGTATACTACTAATATCTCTTTAAATATCAACCAGTCTATATTAGCAGCAGACACAGTACAGTGCGGTAGTTCACGGCTGTGGCTACCTCTGTGTCGGCACACGGCAGGCAGTCCGTCCGACCAGAATTGTATTATTTATTATTATATACCTACCACCTAACCGTGGTTTTTTTTTCATTCTTTATACCGTCATAGTGTCATCCTAATTGTTACGAGTATACTACTATCTCTTTATCAACCAGTGTACAGTGCGGTAGTTCACGGCTGTGGCTACCTCTGTGTCGGCACACGGCAGGCAGTCCGTCCGACCAGAATTGTATTATTTATTATTATATACCTACCACCTAACCGTGGTTTTTTTTTCATTCTTTATACCGTCATAGTGTCATCCTAATTGTTACGAGTATACTACTATCTCTTTATCAACCAGTGTACAGTGCGGTAGTTCACGGCTGTGGCTACCTCTGTGTCGGCACACGGCAGGCAGTCCGTCCGACCAGAATTGTATTATTTATTATTATATACCTACCACCTAACCGTGGTTTTTTTTTCATTCTTTATACCGTCATAGTGTCATCCTAATTGTTACGAGTATACTACTATCTCTTTATCAACCAGTGTACAGTGCGGTAGTTCACGGCTGTGGCTACCTCTGTGTCGGCACACGGCAGGCAGTCCGTCCGACCAGAATTGTATTATTTATTATTATATACCTACCACCTAACCGTGGTTTTTTTTTCATTCTTTATACCGTCATAGTGTCATCCTAATTGTTACGAGTATACTACTATCTCTTTATCAACCAGTGTACAGTGCGGTAGTTCACGGCTGTGGCTACCTCTGTGTCGGCACACGGCAGGCAGTCCGTCCGACCAGAATTGTATTATTTATTATTATATACCTACCACCTAACCGTGGTTTTTTTTTCATTCTTTATACCGTCATAGTGTCATCCTAATTGTTACGAGTATACTACTATCTCTTTATCAACCAGTGTACAGTGCGGTAGTTCACGGCTGTGGCTACCTCTGTGTCGGCAGTCGGCAGGCAGTCCGTCCATCCATAATTGTATTATTATTATAATATATACCACCTAACCGTGGTTTTTTTTTCATTCTTTATACCGTCGTCATAGTGTCATACTAGTTGTTACGAGTATACTACTATCTCTTTATCAACCAGTGTACAGTGCGGTAGTTCACGGCTGTGGCTACCTCTGTGTCGGCAGTCGGCAGGCAGTCCGTCCATCCATAATTGTATTATTATTATAATATATACCACCTAACCGTGGTTTTTTTTTCATTCTTTATACCGTCGTCATAGTGTCATACTAGTTGTTACGAGTATACTACTATCTCTTTATCAACCAGTGTACAGTGCGGTAGTTCACGGCTGTGGCTACCTCTGTGTCGGCAGTCGGCAGGCAGTCCGTCCATCCATAATTGTATTATTATTATAATATATACCACCTAACCGTGGGTTTTTTTTCATTCTTTATACCGTCGTCATAGTGTCATACTAGTTGTTACGAGTATACTACTATCTCTTTATCAACCAGTGTACAGTGCGGTAGTTCACGGCTGTGGCTACCTCTGTGTCGGCAGTCGGCAGGCAGTCCGTCCATCCATAATTGTATTATTATAATATATACCACCTAACCGTGGTTTTTTTTTCATTCTTTATACCGTCGTCATAGTGTCATACTAGTTGTTACGAGTATACTACTATCTCTTTATCAACCAGTGTACAGTGCGGTAGTTCACGGCTGTGGCTACCTCTGTGTCGGCAGTCGGCAGGCAGTCCGTCCATCCATAATTGTATTATTATTATAATATATACCACCTAACCGTGGTTTTTTTATACCACCTAACCGTGGCAGTCCGTCCATAATTGTATACTAGTATCCAATCCATCCATCTCCATTGTTTACCTGAGGTGCCTTTTAGTTCTGCCTATAAAATATGGAGAACAAAAAAGTTGAGGTTCCAAAATTAGGGAAAGATCAAGATCCACTTCCACCTCGTGCTGAAGCTGCTGCCACTAGTCATGGCCGAGACGATGAAATGCCAGCAACGTCGTCTGCCAAGACCGATGCCCAATGTCATAGTACAGAGCATGTCAAATCCAAAACACCAAATATCAGAAAAAAAAGGACTCCAAAACCTAAAATAAAATTGTCGGAGGAGAAGCGTAAACTTGCCAATATGCCATTTACCACACGGAGTGGCAAGGAACGGCTGAGGCCCTGGCCTATGTTCATGGCTAGTGGTTCAGCTTCACATGAGGATGGAAGCACTCAGCCTCTCGCTAGAAAACTGAAAAGACTCAAGCTGGCAAAAGCACCGCAAAGAACTGTGCGTTCTTTGAAATCCCAAATCCACAAGGAGAGTCCAATTGTGTCGTTTGCGATGCCTGACCTTCCCAACACTGGACGTGAAGAGCATGCGCCTTCCACTATTTGCATGCCCCCTGCAAGTGCTGGAAGGAGCACCCGCAGTCCAGTTCCTGATAGTCAGATTGAAGATGTCAGTGTTGAAGTACACCAGGATGAGGAGGATATGGGTGTTGCTGGCGCTGGGGAGGAAATTGACCAGGAGGATTCTGATGGTGAGGTGGTTTGTTTAAGTCAGGCACCCGGGGAGACACCTGTTGTCCGTGGGAGGAATATGGCCGTTGACATGCCAGGTGAAAATACCAAAAAAATCAGCTCTTCGGTGTGGAGGTATTTCACCAGAAATGCGGACAACAGGTGTCAAGCCGTGTGTTCCCTTTGTCAAGCTGTAATAAGTAGGGGTAAGGACGTTAACCACCTCGGAACATCCTCCCTTATACGTCACCTGCAGCGCATTCATAATAAGTCAGTGACAAGTTCAAAAACTTTGGGTGACAGCGGAAGCAGTCCACTGACCAGTAAATCCCTTCCTCTTGTAACCAAGCTCACGCAAACCACCCCACCAACTCCCTCAGTGTCAATTTCCTCCTTCCCCAGGAATGCCAATAGTCCTGCAGGCCATGTCACTGGCAAGTCTGACGAGTCCTCTCCTGCCTGGGATTCCTCCGATGCATCCTTGCGTGTAACGCCTACTGCTGCTGGCGCTGCTGTTGTTGCCGCTGGGAGTCGATGGTCATCCCAGAGGGGAAGTCGTAAGCCCACTTGTACTACTTCCAGTAAGCAATTGACTGTTCAACAGTCCTTTGCGAGGAAGATGAAATATCACAGCAGTCATCCTACTGCAAAGCGGATAACTGAGGCCTTGGCATCCTGGGTGGTGAGAAACGTGGTTCCGGTATCCATCATTACTGCAGAGCCAACTAGAGACTTGTTGGAGGTACTGTGTCCCCGGTACCAAATACCATCTAGGTTCCATTTCTCTAGGCAGGCGATACCGAAAATGTACACAGACCTCAGAAAAAGAGTCACCAGTGTCCTAAAAAATGCAGCTGTACCCAATGTCCACTTAACCACGGACATGTGGACAAGTGGAGCAGGGCAGGGTCAGGACTATATGACTGTGACAGCCCACTGGGTAGATGTATGGACTCCCGCCGCAAGAACAGCAGCGGCGGCACCAGTAGCAGCATCTCGCAAACGCCAACTCTTTCCTAGGCAGGCTACGCTTTGTATCACCGCTTTCCAGAATACGCACACAGCTGAAAACCTCTTACGGCAACTGAGGAAGATCATCGCGGAATGGCTTACCCCAATTGGACTCTCCTGTGGATTTGTGGCATCGGACAACGCCAGCAATATTGTGTGTGCATTAAATCTGGGCCAATTCCAGCACGTCCCATGTTTTGCACATACCTTGAATTTGGTGGTGCAGAATTTTTTAAAAAACGACAGGGGCGTGCAAGAGATGCTGTCGGTGGCCAGAAGAATTGCGGGACACTTTCGGCGTACAGGCACCACGTACAGAAAACTGGAGCACCACCAAAAACTACTGAACCTGCCCTGCCATCATCTGAAGCAAGAAGTGGTAACGAGGTGGAATTCAACCCTCTATATGCTTCAGAGGTTGGAGGAGCAGCAAAAGGCCATTCAAGCCTATACAATTGAGCACGATATAGTAGGTGGAATGCACCTGTCTCAAGTGCAGTGGAGAATGATTTCAACGTTGTGCAAGGTTCTGATGCCCTTTGAACTTGCCACACGTGAAGTCAGTTCAGACACTGCCAGCCTGAGTCAGGTCATTCCCCTCATCAGGCTTTTGCAGAAGAAGCTGGAGGCATTGAAGAAGGAGCTAACACGGAGCGATTCCGCTAGGCATGTGGGACTTGTGGATGCAGCCCTTAATTCGCTTAACAAGGATTCACGGGTGGTCAATCTGTTGAAATCAGAGCACTACATTTTGGCCACCGTGCTCGATCCTAGATTTAAAGCCTACCTTGGATCTCTCTTTCCGGCAGACACAGGTCTGCTGGGGTTGAAAGACCTGCTGGTGACAAAATTGTCAAGTCAAGCGGAACGCGACCTGTCAACATCTCCTCCTTCACATTCTCCCGCAACTGGGGGTGCGAGGAAAAGGCTCAGAATTCCGAGCCCACCCGCTGGCGGTGATGCAGGGCAGTCTGGAGCGACTGCTGATGCTGACATCTGGTCCGGACTGAAGGACCTGACAACGATTACGGACATGTCGTCTACTGTCACTGCATATGATTCTCTCAACATTGATAGAATGGTGGAGGATTATATGAGTGACCGCATCCAAGTAGGCACGTCACACAGTCCGTACTTATACTGGCAGGAAAAAGAGGCAATTTGGAGGCCCTTGCACAAACTGGCTTTATTCTACCTAAGTTGCCCTCCCACAAGTGTGTACTCCGAAAGAGTGTTTAGTGCCGCCGCTCACCTTGTCAGCAATCGGCGTACGAGGTTACATCCAGAAAATGTGGAGAAGATGATGTTCATTAAAATGAATTATAATCAATTCCTCCGCGGAGACATTGACCAGCAGCAATTGCCTCCACAAAGTACACAGGGAGCTGAGATGGTGGATTCCAGTGGGGACGAATTGATAATCTGTGAGGAGGGGGATGTACACGGTGATATATCGGAGGCTGAAGATGAGGTGGACATCTTGCCTCTGTAGAGCCAGTTTGTGCAAGGAGAGATTAATTGCTTCTTTTTTGGGGGGGGTCCAAACCAACCCGTCATATCAGTCACAGTCGTGTGGCAGACCCTGTCACTGAAATGATGGGTTGGTTAAAGTGTGCATGTCCTGTTTTGTTTATACAACATAAGGGTGGGTGGGAGGGCCCAAGGATAATTCCATCTTGCACCTCTTTTTTCTTTTCTTTTTCTTTGCATCATGTGCTGATTGGGGAGGGTTTTTTGGAAGGGACATCCTGCGTGACACTGCAGTGCCACTCCTAGATGGGCCCGGTGTTTGTGTCGGCCACTAGGGTCGCTTAGCTTAGTCATCCAGCGACCTCGGTGCAAATTTTAGGACTAAAAATAATATTGTGAGGTGTGAGGTATTCAGAATAGACTGAAAATGAGTGGAAATTATGGTTTTTGAGGTTAATAATAATATGGGATCAAAATGACCCCCAAATTCTATGATTTAAGCTGTTTTTTAGGGTTTTTTGAAAAAAACACCCGAATCCAAAACACACCCGAATCCGACAAAAAAAATTCAGTGAGGTTTTGCCAAAACGCGGTCGAACCCAAAACACGGCCACGGAACCGAACCCAAAACCAAAACACAAAACCCGAAAAATTTCAGGCGCTCATCTCTAGTTGGAATTTCCTGACACAACACCTCCACCTGAGGAAAAAGATTATTTTAAATTAAATAAAAAACAGGTGGTGACTTTTCCTCTGTCTAAGGATAGCGTACCCTTTCCTTGAAGAGGATAGGCGTAAGTGGGAGTCCCCCCCAATGATAGACACCTCAGTCTCTAGGTTGTCAAAGAAAATCGTTTTACCTGCCCCAGGGTCAGCTTAATTAAAAGAACCTGCTGACCGCAAATTAGAGACGACTTTAAAGTCCATCTATGTTGCTAAGGGTACGTTACTCAGGCCCGCGATTGCTTCTGCGTGGGTAGGTAACGCAGTGGAAAAGTGGGCAGACAATTTAATTGTTAATATTGACACGGTCGGTAAAGATGATATGCTGCAAATTCTAGGTCATATCAAAGATTCTGGAGGTTACTTGGTTGAGACTATGAAGGACATAGGCTTTCTGGGCTCAAGGGCCTCTACTATGGCGATTTCAGCTGCAGGGCGCTCTGGATCCGCCAATGGAATGCTGATGCTGAATCCAAAAGAAATATTGGGCGCTCCCGTACAATGGTGAGACCCTCTTTGGAAACTAGATGCCATGATATCAACTACTACATCTGGCAAGTCAGCATTTCTGCCGTCGGCAGCTACACCGGCTAAAAAAAAAAAAAGTATATCATTCTCATACTATGCAGTCCTTTCGGCCCAACAAGTACAAAAAGGCTAAGAGTACCCCTTTTGTCACAGGAAAAGGGACAGGAAAAGGTAGAAAATCTACAACACCGTCAAGCTCCCAGGAGCAGAAGTCAGCAACTACTTCTGCAAAAGCCACAGCATGACGCTGGGGCTCCTCTGCGGGAGAGCTTTCGGGTAGGGGCACGTCTTTTATATTTCAGCCAGACCTGGCTCCTTGGATATTACAGATAGTATCCCAAGTGTACAGGTTGGAATTTCAAGACCTTCCCCCATGCCGATTTTTTCAAATCAGCCTTGCCAGTTTCTGCTCAGGATGGCACAAATGTCCTGAACGCAATACACAAATTATGTCAAGACAAAATAATTGCCTTGGTTCCTGCCGAACAAAGAAACCAAGGTTTTTATTCAAGCCTGTTTGTGGTGCCGAAGCCGGATGGCTCGGTCAGACCGATTTTAAACCTAAAATCTCTGAATCTTTATACGAAAAGGTTCAAATTCAAGATGGAATCCTTGAGAGCGGTGATTTCCAGCTTGGAAGAAAAGGAATTTCTGGTGTTGGTGGACATCAAGGATGCTTACGTGCATGTCCCCATTTACCCGCCACATCAAGCATACCTTAGGTTTGCGGTTCAGGATTGCCACTACCAATTCCAGACATTACCGTTCGGGCTCTTCACGGCTCCGAGAATATTCACCAAGGTGATGGCGGAGATGATGGTTCTCCTTCGCAAACAAGGTGTCAACATAATTCCATAATTGGACGATCTCATAAAAGCGAGATCTAGGGACAAGCTACTCCAGAACATAGCATTGTCCCCGAAGGTGCTTCAACAGCACAGTTGGATCATCAACTTTCCAAAATCGCAGTTCGAACCGACAATGAGATTATCATTTTTGGGAATGATACTGGACACCGAGATACAGAGAGTATTTCTACCGGTGGAAAAGGCTCAGGACATCCAGAGCATGGTCAAACAACGTTTGAGACCAAGAACAGTATCAATTCATCAGTGCATTCGCCTGTTGGGGAAAATTGTAGCAGCTTACGAGGCGCTACAATATGGCCGTTTCCATGCCAGGGTCTTCCAGTGGGACCTACTGGACAAGTGGTCAGGGTCGCATCTCCACATGCATCAAAGGATAATCTTGTCAGCGAAAGACAGAATTTCGCTCCTGTGGTGGCTACAAATTTCTCACCTCCTAGAGGGACGCAGGTTCGGGATTTAGGCCTGGATCCTGGTGACCACGGATGCAATTCTCCGAGGATGGGGAGCAGTCACGCAAGGCGAAAGCTTCCAAGGAAGAGGGTCAAGTTAAGAAACTTGCCTTCACATAAACATTCTGGAGTTGAGAGCTGTGTACAACAGTCTTCATCAAACGGCACACCTTCTTCAAGGTCGTCAGACAATCCAGTTCCAGTCAGACAATGTAACGGCAGTAGCTTACATAAACCGTCGAGGCAGAACAAAATGCAGAGCAACAATGGCAGAGGTGACAAAGATACGCCTCTGGACAGAAAAACATGCAAAAGCTCTGTCGGCAATTTTCATTCCGGGAGTGGACAACTGGGAAGCAGACTTCCTCAGCGGACACGATCTCCATCCAGGAGAATGGGGCCTCCACCAAGACGTCTTTGTGGAGGTGGCAAGTTGTTGGGGTGTTCGTCAAGTGGATATGATGGCATCACGCCGCAACAAGAAGCTTCAGAAATATTGTCAAGAGACCCACAAGCAATAGCGATAGATGCACTGGTGACCCAGTGGGTGTTTCAGTCGGTGTATCTGTTCCCTCCACTTCCATTTACTCCAAAAGTTCTCAAGATCATCAGAAGAACTGGAGTTCGAGCAATACTCATTGCTCCGGACTGACCAAGAAGGGCTTGGTATCCAGATCTTCAAGAGTTATTAATGGAAGATCCTCGGCCTCTTCCTCTTCGTGAGGACCTGTTTCAGCAGAGGCCGTTAGTTTATCAGGACTTACCGCGGTTGCGTTTGACGGCATGGCTGTTGAGCGCCAGATCCTAGCCCGTAAGGGTATTCCCAATGAAGTCATTCCCACACTTATTCTGGCCAGGAAAGGGGTAACGTCCAAACATTACCATCGTATTTGGAGAAAATATGTATGTTGGTGCAAGAAGTCTCCTGCGGTGGAGTTTAAATTAGGACGTCTTCTCCTATTTCTACAGGCAGGTGTGGATGCTATATTGAGATTAGGATCGATCAAGGTTCAGATTTCGGCCTTGTTAGTTTTCTTTAAGAAACAATTGACTTCTCTTCCTGAGGTCCAGACGTTCGTGAAAGGGGTTCTGCGCATCCAACCTCCCTTTGTGCCTCCTGCGGCGCCATGGGATCATAATGTGGTGTTGCAGTTCCTTAAATCGGACTGTTTTGAGCCTCTGCAAGAGGTGGAGTTAAAGTTCTCACTTGAAAAGTGGTCATGCTTTTGGCCTTGGCTTCAGGCAGACGAGTGTCTGAGTTAGGAGCTCTGTCACAGAGTCCTTATTTGATATTTCATGAAGATAGTGCTGAACTGAGAACACGTCAGCACTTTCTTCCGAAGGTTGTGTCTTCTTTTTATATCAACCGATCAATGGTGGTGCCAGTAGCTTCTGACACCTCAGCCGTCTCAAGGTCCTTGGATGTCGTCAGCACGCTGAGGACTTATGTGGCAAGAATGGCTCGGATAAGGATAACAGAATCTCTGTTTGCCCTCTATGACCCCAACAAGATTGGGGGTCCTGCTTCTAAACAGACTATTGCGCGCTGGATCAAGGGTACCATTCAGCACGCTCATTCCACGGCAGGATTGCCGTTACCGATTTCGGTAAAAGCCCACTCTACAAGGAAAGTGGGTTCGTCCTGGGCGGCTGCCCAGGGGGTCTCGGCTTTGCAAATCTGCCGGGCGCTACTTGGTTGGGTGCAAACACATTTGATAAGTTTTATAAGTTTAACACCTTGGCTGCTGACGACCTTCAATTTGGTCAGTCAGTTCTGCAGGAACATTAGCACTTTCCCGCCCGTACTGACCCCAGCATCCTCTAGGACGTAAGAGAAAATAGAATTTTAATTACCTGCCGGTAAATCCTTTTCTCGCAGTCCGTAGAGGATGCTGGGCGCCCGCCCAGTGCTAATTTTTCCTGCTGATTACGTTTATCTTTTTGCACATTGTTTCATGTGTTCAGTTGTTAACAGCTGTTGCGTTATGCATGCTGGTTGGCATGACTTATGTTAAAGGCCATGTTAGCCGACATGTTGTTTATGGATGGTGTGAGCTGGTGTGAATCTCGCCACAAGTTTATTAGTAAATCCTCTCTCGAATATGTCCGTCTCCTCGGGCACAGTTCCTATACTGAGGTCTGGAGGAGGGGCATAGAGGGAGGAGCCAGTTCACACTGTTGAAAAGTCTTAAAGTGCCGAAGGCTCCTGCGGAACCGTCTATACCCTATGGTACTAAAATGGACCCCAGCATCCTCTACGGACTACGAGAAAAGGATTTACCTGTAGGTAATTAAAATCCTATTTTTACTGTGGTGATTTTTAAGTGCACGATACCATGTCATTAGGTCTAACTTGCTGGTCATTTATAGTGCATAATATCTGTATTATGTACTATACATATCATGGCTTCATCTGTATGCTGGATTTTTTTCTAGCAAATATGTTTCACATTACGGGATGCCAGCGGTCAGAATACGGACACTGGCATCATGACTGCCTAAAATCCAAGCAGAGGAGCTCAAGTAAACTAACCCTAACTTCTCTCGCCCCACCCCACAGCCTAACCCTAGCCCTCCTCTTCCTCAGCCTAACCCTAACCCTCCCCAGCATATTTCCGTTCTGCCTTCGACATTCTGACAGCTGTCGGGATTCCGGCGCCGGAACTCTGACCGCAGGCATCCTATCCATCGGGATGCCAACTACTTCCCATTGTAATTGAGATTCTCGGGTTCGTGACCATTTTTTTTTTAATATTATTATAAAATCTGACTACAGATTATAATATCTACCCACATGAACACAGAAGAAGGATGAACATTCAGTCTTAAATAACTTGGCACAATTATTTTCTCTCACTATAAAACTTTTGTTCATATCAGAACCAAGGTTTATTCTCATGTCCTTCATGCTTTCGTTGGCAAATTGAAAAAAAAAAAAAAAAGTAAATAAAAGGAACCTACTTGTAAGATAAATATGGTACGAGTTTGAGCAAAGTTTCCAAAATAGCAAGCACCTTACTCTTAACGCAGTGATTTCCAATCTTTTTCAATTCACGGCACTGCAAACAAGATTTTAAAATTGTAAATAATACACACACATTGGCCCCCACAGTAATTAAGCAAATGTAATGGCCCCGGCAGTAATTAAACACATTGGCCCCCACAGTAATTCCACACGTTTGCTCCCAACAGTACTAGTAATTCTACACGTTGGCTCCCAACAGTAATTCTTCACATTGCGCCCTCCCCTACACACACACACACACACACACACACACACACACACACACACACACAGTAATTCAACCGTACACTATCCCCCATAGTAGTGGCATACATTGTCTCTCCCACACAGTAATTCCACCACACATTGTCCCCCAAAGTAATGGTGCACAGTCACCCATCGTAATTTTACACATTGCCTGCCACCACCCAACCGTAATTCCTCAAATTGGTCCCCACAGCAATCAAATAAATTAGAAAAGCACTTACCCAAACCTGTTAATGATAGTAAAAAGCTCTTCTTTCCCGTTTAGCTGCAAGAGCAGTGAGGAGCACTGGGCAGCAGGAAGGCGACGTAACGTGCGTGACCTACGAGTCACACCATGTTGTATGGCTCACGAGCCAGACTGCGGGAGAGCTTCCTGCGCTGCCCGTCAGTGATATAGTGATGACGGCGGCATCTGGAGCCAGGCAGCAGGCATCTTTGGTGGTGGGCGGTGGCACATATGACAACTGCTGGCGGCTCACTAGTGTTCTGCGGCACAGTGGTTTAAAAAGGTGGCTCCAAGCCAAGGACACAACTCAATAACCGGTGACGGTGGGGAGTAGCTGCTGCAACGGCGTAGAAAAGCCAGCAATGGCAGTGGAATTCTTCTCCCTCATAGCCCAATCTCGCTGCTAAACCCTGGATTTTTGCTTTGAATCCAGCAGTACCGTAAGTGCAGCATATAGTCACTTGAGGGTAATTGAACTGAGCCATACAGTAAGTGTCACAATCTGTGCTATTCTCTGCAGTACTGCCTTGCTGTTTTAAAGAAAGAAGTCTGGTTTTATGAAGTTGGCCAGATGTTATGGGTCTCAGGTGTTTGCCATCCTAAGGATTTCCACGTTTGCGGTTCAGAAATTACCCCTTAATGTCAGTCTTCTGAATTCTAATCTCTAGTGTCTCATAACAATTTGTGGGAGACAAATAACATTTACAGCAAGATTTGATTTATTTGTTACCTAATACTTACATTAGACAAATGTAAATGGAACATAAAAATAGGGTCAGTGTGCCTTTTGTGTTAGTGTCACTTTTTTCCATCAGCTGGAGAAGGCAAGGTGTGCATATACGCAGCCGGACACAAAGAACAGGTTACAGAGTTCAGGTGAGAGGGTTTTTATTAGAGATGAGCGCCGGAAATTTTTCGGGTTTTGTGTTTTGGTTTTGGGTTCGGTTCCGCGGCCGTGTTTTGGGTTCGACCGCGTTTTGGCAAAACCTCACCGATTTTTTTTTGTCGGATTCGGGTGTGTTTTGGATTCGGGTGTTTTTTTCAAAAAACCCTAAAAAACAGCTTAAATCATAGAATTTGGGGGTCATTTTGATCCCAAAGTATTATTAACCTCAAAAACCATAATTTACACTCATTTTCAGTCTATTCTGAATACCTCACACCTCACAATATTATTTTTAGTCCTAAAATTTGCACCGAGGTCGCTGTGTGAGTAAGATAAGCGACCCTAGTGGCCGACACAAACACCGGGCCCATCTAGGAGTGGCACTGCAGTGTCACGCAGGATGGCCCTTCCAAAAAACCCTCCCCAAACAGCACATGACGCAAAGAAAAAAAGAGGCGCAATGAGGTAGCTGACTGTGTGAGTAAGATAAGCGACCCTAGTGGCCGACACAAACACCGGGCCCATCTAGGAGTGGCACTGCAGTGTCACGCAGGATGGCCCTTCCAAAAAACCCTCCCCAAACAGCACATGACGCAAAGAAAAAAAGAGGCGCAATGAGGTAGCTGACTGTGTGAGTAAGATAAGCGACCCTAGTGGCCGACACAAACACCGGGCCCATCTAGGAGTGGCACTGCAGTGTCACGCAGGATGGCCCTTCCAAAAAACCCTCCCCAAACAGCACATGACGCAAAGAAAAAAAGAGGCGCAATGAGGTAGCTGACTGTGTGAGTAAGATAAGCGACCCTAGTGGCCGACACAAACACCGGGCCCATCTAGGAGTGGCACTGCAGTGTCACGCAGGATGGCCCTTCCAAAAAACCCTCCCCAAACAGCACATGACGCAAAGAAAAAAAGAGGCGCAATGAGGTAGCTGACTGTGTGAGTAAGATAAGCGACCCTAGTGGCCGACACAAACACCGGGCCCATCTAGGAGTGGCACTGCAGTGTCACGCAGGATGGCCCTTCCAAAAAACCCTCCCCAAACAGCACATGACGCAAAGAAAAAAAGAGGCGCAATGAGGTAGCTGACTGTGTGAGTAAGATAAGCGACCCTAGTGGCCGACACAAACACCGGGCCCATCTAGGAGTGGCACTGCAGTGTCACGCAGGATGGCCCTTCCAAAAAACCCTCCCCAAACAGCACATGACGCAAAGAAAAATAAAATAAAAAAGAGGTGCAAGATGGAATTGTCCTTGGGCCCTCCCACCCACCCTTATGTTGTATAAACAGGACATGCACACTTTAACCAACCCATCATTTCAGTGACAGGGTCTGCCACACGACTGTGACTGATATGACGGGTTGGTTTGGACCCCCCCCCAAAAAAGAAGCAATTAATCTCTCCTTGCACAAACTGGCTCTACAGAGGCAAGATGTCCACCTCATCATCATCCTCTGATATATCACCGTGTACATCCCCCTCCTCACAGATTATCAATTCGTCCCCACTGGAATCCACCATCTCAGCTCCCTGTGTACTTTGTGGAGGCAATTGCTGCTGGTCAATGTCTCCGCGGAGGAATTGATTATAATTCATTTTAATGAACATCATCTTCTCCACATTTTCTGGATGTAACCTCGTACGCCGATTGCTGACAAGGTGAGCGGCGGCACTAAACACTCTTTCGGAGTACACACTTGTGGGAGGGCAACTTAGGTAGAATAAAGCCAGTTTGTGCAAGGGCCTCCAAATTGCCTCTTTTTCCTGCCAGTATAAGTACGGACTGTGTGACGTGCCTACTTGGATGCGGTCACTCATATAATCCTCCACCATTCTTTCAATGGGGAGAGAATCATATGCAGTGACAGTAGACGACATGTCCGTAATCGTTGTCAGGTCCTTCAGTCCGGACCAGATGTCAGCATCAGCAGTCGCTCCAGACTGCCCTGCATCACCGCCAGCGGGTGGGCTCGGAATTCTGAGCCTTTTCCTCGCACCCCCAGTTGCGGGAGAATGTGAAGGAGGAGATGTTGACAGGTCGCGTTCCGCTTGACTTGACAATTTTCTCACCAGCAGGTCTTTCAACCCCAGCAGACTTGTGTCTGCCGGAAAGAGAGATCCAAGGTAGGCTTTAAATCTAGGATCGAGCACGGTGGCCAAAATGTAGTGCTCTGATTTCAACAGATTGACCACCCGTGAATCCTTGTTAAGCGAATTAAGGGCTCCATCCACAAGTCCCACATGCCTAGCGGAATCGCTCCGTGTTAGCTCCTCCTTCAATGTCTCCAGCTTCTTCTGCAAAAGCCTGATGAGGGGAATGACCTGACTCAGGCTGGCAGTGTCTGAACTGACTTCACGTGTGGCAAGTTCAAAGGGCATCAGAACCTTGCACAACGTTGAAATCATTCTCCACTGCGCTTGAGACAG
Source organism: Pseudophryne corroboree (assembly GCF_028390025.1). NCBI lineage: Eukaryota > Metazoa > Chordata > Amphibia > Anura > Myobatrachidae > Pseudophryne > Pseudophryne corroboree. The sequence goes on along the minus strand of NC_086446.1, from coordinate 593,404,517 downwards.
GTGCATTCCACCTCCTATATCGTGCTCAATTGTATAGGCTTGAATGGCCTTTTGCTGCTCCTCCAACCTCTGAAGCATATAGAGGGTTGAATTCCACCTCGTTACCACTTCTTGCTTCAGATGATGGCAGGGCAGGTTCAGTAGTTTTTGGTGGTGCTCCAGTCTTCTGTACGTGGTGCCTGTACGCCGAAAGTGTCCCGCAATTCTTCTGGCCACCGACAGCATCTCTTGCACGCCCCTGTCGTTTTTTAAAAAATTCTGCACCACCAAATTCAAGGTATGTGCAAAACATGGGACGTGCTGGAATTTGCCCATATTTAATGCACACACAATATTGCTGGCGTTGTCCGATGCCACAAATCCACAGGAGAGTCCAATTGGGGTAAGCCATTCCGCGATGATCTTCCTCAGTTGCCGTAAGAGGTTTTCAGCTGTGTGCGTATTCTGGAAAGCGGTGATACAAAGCGTAGCCTGCCTAGGAAAGAGTTGGCGTTTGCGAGATGCTGCTACTGGTGCCGCCGCTGCTGTTCTTGCGGCGGGAGTCCATACATCTACCCAGTGGGCTGTCACAGTCATATAGTCCTGACCCTGCCCTGCTCCACTTGTCCACATGTCCGTGGTTAAGTGGACATTGGGTACAACTGCATTTTTTAGGACACTGGTGAGTCTTTTTCTGACGTCCGTGTACATTCTCGGTATCGCCTGCCTAGAGAAGTGGAACCTAGATGGTATTTGGTAACGGGGGCACACTGCCTCAATAAATTGTCTAGTTCCCTGTGAACTAACGGCGGATACCGGACGCACGTCTAACACCAACATAGTTGTCAAGGCCTCAGTTATCCGCTTTGCAGCAGGATGACTGCTGTGATATTTCATCTTCCTCGCAAAGGACTGTTGAACAGTCAATTGCTTACTGGAAGTAGTACAAGTGGGCTTACGACTTCCCCGTTGGGATGACCATCGACTCCCAGCAGCAACAACAGCAGCGCCAGCAGCAGTAGGCGTTACACGCAAGGATGCATCAGAGGAATCCCAGGCAGGAGAGGACTCGTCAGAATTGCCAGTGACATGGCATGCAGGACTATTGGCATTCCTGGGGAAGGAGGAAATTGACACTGAGGGAGTTGGTGGGGTGGTTTGCGTGAGCTTGGTTACAAGAGGAAGGGATTTACTGGTCAGTGGACTGCTTCCGCTGTCGCCCAAAGTTTTTGAACTTGTCACTGACTTATTATGAATGCGCTGCAGGTGACGTATAAGGGAGGATGTTCCGAGGTGGTTAACGTCCTTACCCTTACTTATTACAGCTTGACAAAGGCAACACACGGCTTGACACCTGTTGTCCGCATTTCTGTTGAAATACTTCCACACCGAAGAGCTGATTTTTTTGGTATTTTCACCAGGCATGTCAGTGGCCATATTCCTCCCACGGACAACAGGTGTCTGCCCGGGTGCCTGACTTAAACAAACCACCTCACCATCAGAATCCTCCTGGTCAATTTCCTCCCCAGCGCCAGCAACACCCATATCCTCCTCATCCTGGTGTACTTCAACACTGACATCTTCAATCTGACTATCAGGAACTGGACTGCGGGTGCTCCTTCCAGCACTTGCAGGGGGCGTGCAAATGGTGGAAGGCGCATGCTCTTCACGTCCAGTGTTGGGAAGGTCAGGCATCGCAACCGACACAATTGGACTCTCCTTGTGGATTTGGGATTTCGAAGAACGCACAGTTCTTTGCGGTGCTTTTGCCAGCTTGAGTCTTTTCAGTTTTCTAGCGAGATGCTGAGTGCTTCCATCCTCATGTGAAGCTGAACCACTAGCCATGAACATAGGCCAGGGCCTCAGCCGTTCCTTGCCACTCCGTGTGGTAAATGGCATATTGGCAAGTTTACGCTTCTCCTCCGACAATTTTATTTTAGGTTTTGGAGTCCTTTTTTTACTGATATTTGGTGTTTTGGATTTGACATGCTCTGTACTATGACATTGGGCATCGGCCTTGGCAGACGACGTTGCTGGCATTTCATCGTCTCGGCCATGACTAGTGGCAGCAGCTTCAGCACGAGGTGGAAGTGGATCTTGATCTTTCCCTAATTTTGGAACCTCAACATTTTTGTTCTCCATATTTTAATAGGCACAACTAAAAGGCACCTCAGGTAAACAATGGAGATGGATGGATACTAGTATACAATTATGGATGGACTGCCGAGTGCCGACACAGAGGTAGCTACAGCCGTGGACTACCGTACTGTACTGTGTCTGCTGCTAATATAGACTGGATGATAATGAGATGTAGTATGTATAAAGAAGAAAGAAAAGAAAAACCACGGGTAGGTGGTATACAATTATGGACGGACTGCCGAGTGCCGACACAGAGGTAGCTACAGCCGTGGACTACCGTACTGTACTGTGTCTGCTGCTAATATAGACTGGATGATAATGAGATGTAGTATGTATAAAGAAGAAAGAGAAAAAAAACCACGGGTAGGTGGTATACAATTATGGATGGACTGCCGAGTGCCAACACAGAGGTAGCTACAGCCGTGGACTACCGTACTGTGTCTGCTGCTATTATAGACTGGTTGATAATGAGATGTAGTATGTATAAAGAAGAAAGAAAAAAAAAACCACGGGTAGGTGGTATACAATTATGGACGGACTGCCGAGTGCCGACACAGGTAGCTACAGCCGTGGACTACCGTACTGTACTGTGTCTGCTGCTAATATAGACTGGATGATAATGAGATGTAGTATGTATAAAGAAGAAAGAAAAAAAAACCACGGGTAGGTGGTATACAATTATGGATGGACTGCCGAGTGCCGACACAGAGGTAGCTACAGCCGTGGACTACCGTACTGTACTGTGTCTGCTGCTAATATAGACTGGATGATAATGAGATGTAGTATGTATAAAGAAGAAAGAAAAGAAAAACCACGGGTAGGTGGTATACAATTATGGACGGACTGCCGAGTGCCGACACAGAGGTAGCTACAGCCGTGGACTACCGTACTGTACTGTGTCTGCTGCTAATATAGACTGGATGATAATGAGATGTAGTATGTATAAAGAAGAAAGAAAAAAAAAAAACACGGGTAGGTGGTATACAATTATGGATGGACTGCCGAGTGCCAACACAGAGGTAGCTACAGCCGTGGACTACCGTACTGTGTCTGCTGCTAATATAGACTGGTTGATAATGAGATGTAGTATGTATAAAGAAGAAAGAAAAAAAAAACCACGGGTAGGTGGTATACAATTATGGACGGACTGCCGAGTGCCGACACAGAGGTAGCTACAGCCGTGGACTACCGTACTGTACTGTGTCTGCTGCTAATATAGACTGGATGATAATGAGATGTAGTATGTATAAAGAAGAAAGAAAAAAAAAAACCACGGGTAGGTGGTATACAATTATGGACGGACTGCCGAGTGCCGACACAGAGGTAGCTACAGCCGTGGACTACCGTACTGTGTCTGCTGCTAATATAGACTGGTTGATAATGAGATGTAGTATGTATAAAGAAGAAAGAAAAAAAAAACCACGGGTAGGTGGTATACAATTATGGACGGACTGCCGAGTGCCGACACAGAGGTAGCTACAGCCGTGGACTACCGTACTGTACTGTGTCTGCTGCTAATATAGACTGGATGATAATGAGATGTAGTATGTATAAAGAAGAAAGAAAAAAAAAACCACGGGTAGGTGGTATACAATTATGGATGGACTGCCGAGTGCCGACACAGAGGTAGCTACAGCCGTGAACTACCGTACTGTGTCTGCTGCGACTGGATGATAAATAATGATATAAAAAATATATATATATCACTACTGCAGCCGGACAGGTATATATTATATAATGACGGACCTGCTGGACACTGTCTGTCAGCAGAATGAGTTTTTTATTTTATAGAATAAAAAAACACCACACAAGTCACACGACGTGTGTTTAACTTTTACAGGCAGACATTCACAATACAATATAGTATACTATATACTGGTGGTCAGGTCACTGGTCAGTCACACTGGCAGTGGCACTCCTGCAGAAAAAAAGTGTGCACTGTTTAATTTTTTAATATGTACTCCTGGCTCCTGCTATAACCTAACTGCTCCCCAGTCTCCCCCACAATTAAGCTGTGTGAGCACAGTCAGATATTATACATAGATGATGCAGCAGCACACTGGGCTGAGCACAGATATGGTATGTGACTGAGTCACTGTGTATCGTTTTTTCAGGCAGAGAACGGATTATATTAAATAATATAAAACTGCACTGGTGGTCACTGGTCAGTCACTAGTATAACTAACTAATACTATCAGCAAAATTCTGCACTCTCTGTCTGAGTACTCCTCCTAAGCTCCAGTAAATGAAGTGTCACTGTCTCACTCTCACTCTCCTATCTATTTCTTCTCTAAACGGAGAGGACGCCAGCCACGTCCTCTCACTATCAATCTCAATGCACGTGTAAAATGGCGGCGACGCGCGGCTCCTTATATAGAATCCGAGTCTCGCGATAGAATCCGAGCCTCGCGAGAATCCGACAGCGTCATGATGACGTTCGGGCGCGCTCGGGTTAACCGAGCAAGGCGGGAAGATCCGAGTCGCTCGGATCCGTGTAAAAAAAGCTGAAGTTCGGGCGGGTTCGGATTCCGAGGAACCGAACCCGCTCATCTCTAGTTTTTATGTCAGAATGCAGCACTAACTACACTTATCTTACCGGAGGTATTTTGGTGCAGTGAGATCAATTTTACATTTGTAAGATTTGCAGCAGTGTCCAGGATTATTGCTACAGTGTATGGCAGAGATCTTTACCTTTCTCGTGTGGTGATTTAAGAGTCTGTTGAATATTGTGTCGATGCCAAATTGTCCACAGTTCTTCATATTATAAAGTGTTTATTTGAAGGCCTTAAGCGTTCTCTTGATTGACTCTTAACTGCTGCGTTAGCATTAGCAAGGAATTTGTGTGTCTCACATTTTACATTTCACAAATATTCATATAAGTGATATTCATTACATCATTTATTAGTTCACAGGTCTTCATGAAAAATGTGCATAAAAAGTCATTTTTCTACTGATGTGACATTTCTGAGTTGACTGTGACCTTTTAAAACATCCAGGCGACATGAGTAATTGCTACATCACACTCACTACAGAATCTTAAAACTAATGATTTCCATTTCACCCTGACACTGTTTTCATGACTCTTGTAGCTGGGTATCAACTTGTTTCCTCTATCATCATCTCTAAGAAGGCCAGTGACACCACTTCACATGTGAAACGTGCCGTGTAAACAGCGTTTACAGCCGTGTTTGGTACATGTCCTTGACCTCTTGTACTCCCTCCACTGACCGTAACTAAATAGTGCATACTGTTTAGCACAAAAACATACTGCTATGTCACCACTATGCCCAACCACAGTGGTAAAAAGCCCTGGTAAAATTAAGATTTTTAACGTCACTGGCTGATAGGTGTACCTAAATCTGGAAAAAATAAATAAATAAAAAGTAAGCTGTAGGGGATGTAGTTACAATGCTGGCGGACTGGATCTCGGTAGCCGGAATCTCGACCAACGGCATAATGCCGGCATCAAAATCCCAATGGAGATCGGGGTTCCGGCATCGCAAAACTGACGCCTGGAATCCTAAACGCTCTTTGAGTGGGACGTGCTTGCGTCCTGTTGTAGGGGGTGGGAGGTTAGGTTTAGGCATTAGAAGGGGGGTTAGGGTGCAGGGATGGGAAGATGATGGTTAGGTACTGGGCGGGGAGGGTTAGGTTTAGGCAGCGGGGAAGGGAGGATTAGGGTTTGGAACAACCAGGGAGGGTTAGGGTAGGGGGCAGGGGAGGGTTAGGGTTAGGCACCCACAAGGGAGGGTTAGGTTTAGGCAGAAGTCTTCTGAAAAAACATGGTTTGTTTTGTTTGGGTACTGCTTTAAAAAAAATCAGCATTATTGATGTTGGAGTGTGTTATACAGTAGATATAGGGGTATATTCAGTTACTGTCGGACGGAGAGGATCCAACAGTTCCTTATTCAATTTGCGGCCGTTTTCGACTACTTTTGTCCCATTTTCATCTTGCCAATCCAACATTTTTAAAGTCGAATTGGCATATGCAAAAAACGTGACAAAAAATATTCGTTATGGTAGACTTACCGTTGACAAAGCTATTTCTCCTAAGTCCACAGTATCCACAGGATAACATTGGGATATGAGGTAGCGACAGCAGATTGGCACCAACGATCAAAGCTTTCAGCCTTCCAGAATGCAACGGGCCAGTCCCCTATATCCCCATCTCCTGGCTCAGGCAAATCAGTTGTTTTCCAAAGCTCAAGGCAGGAGCATCATAGAGAACCCTAGAGAAGATCACACATGCACACCGTTCCGTACAAGAAGGAAAATGTTATTAGGTGAAAGGATCCTCAAATCAGGTGTGCCTGGGTGGGATCCCTGTGGATACTGTGGACTAGCGTTATCAACGGTAAGTCTACCGTAACAAGTATTTTTCCTGTAGGGTCCACAGATTATCCGCAGGATAACATTGGGATGTCCCAAAGCAATTTAGTGCTCCTGACTGGACAGGAGAATCCTTCACCCGAATTCAGCGTCCTAAGAGGCAAAGGTATCAAAGGCATAGGGGTATATGCAATTCCGGGCGAATTGTGGCTTTTTTTCGCCCGTTTTTCAATTCGACACAATTCGACCGTCAAATCCCGGCCGGCGGGTGCCGGAATTCGACATATTCAATAAAAAACGGATTCGACAGTCCCGCTGTCGAAAAACGGACCAATTGACGGATAAGTGCGTCCTGGATTCGACTTTTCGGACGGCACAAAAATGGTTAAAAAACCCGAAAAAAAATTGTGTGGGGTCCCCCCTCCTAAGCATAACCAGCCTCGGGCTCTTTGAGCTGGTCCTGGTTGTAAAAATACGGGGGGAAAATGGACAGGGAATCCCCCATATTTTTAGAACCAGCACCGGGCTCTGCGTCCGGTCCTGGTGCAAAAAATACGGGGGACAAAAAGCGTAGGGGTCCCCCGTATTTTTTACACCAGCACCGGGCTCCACTAGCTGGAGAGATAATGCCACAGCCGGGGGACACTTTTATATAGGTCCCTGCGGCCGTGGCATTACCCCCCCCAACTAGTCACCCCTGGCCGGGGTACCCTGGAGGAGTGGGGACCCCTTAAATCAAGGGGTCCCCCCCTCCAGCCACCCAAGGGCCAGGGGTGAAGCCCGAGGCTGTCCCCCGCCATCCAAGGGCTGCGGATGGGGGTCTGATAGCCATGTGTAAAAATAAAAGAATATTGTTTTTTGCAGCAGAACTACAAGTCCCAGCAAGCCTCCCCCGCAAGCTGGTACTTGGAGAACCACAAGTACCAGCATGCGGGGGGGGAACGGGCCCGCTGGTACCTGTAGTTCTACTGCAAAAAAAAATACCCAAATAAAAACAGGACACGCACACCGTGAAAGTAAAACTTTATTACATACATGCCGACACACACCACATACTTACCTATGTTCACACGCCGACCTCTGTCCACTTGTCCAAGTAGAATCCAGGGTACCTGAAAATAAAATTATACTCACCTAAATCCAGTGTCCTGTTCTTTTTTTGTAATCCACGTACTTGGCAAAAAAACAAACCGCATACCCGAACCACGCACTGAAAGGGGTCCCATGTTTACACATGGGACCCCTTTCCCCGAATGCTGAGACCCCCCGTGACTCCTGTCACAGAGGGTCCCTTCAGCCAATCAGGGAGCGCCATGTCGTGGCACTCTCCTGATTGCCTATGCGCGTCTGAGCTGGCAGACAGCGCATCGCAAAGCCGCTCCATTATCTTCAATGGTGGGAACTTTGTGGTCAGCGGTGAGGTTACCCCGAGGCTGGTTATGCTTAGGAGGGGGGACCCCACACATTTTTTTTTCCGGGTTTTTAACCCATTCCCACCTTTTCCCACTGAAAACCATGCTCTCTCTATGAAAAAAAATATATATTCTTTTAAAAAATATATAAATAATGCTTGTGTCTCCTAATAGACAAACCAAGTACATAATCCCTTCTAATATAAATAGATATGCTATTAGCAATAAAAAAAAATAAAAAACATTTTTTATTAGATTCCGCCAGCAAAGTGAGGCGGAATGAAATTGACGAAATTACTGTCGAAAAGCACTGTTGTCGAATCGACATTCTTCAATTGAATATACTTTTGTCGAAAAGCAGCATTTTTACCATTGCAGACATGTTGAATTTGACAACTGTCGAATTTTAAAAAGTCGAATCTGAAAAGTCAGTTTTTTTGTCGAAAAGTACTGTATTGCATTGTCGAATTTTTATTGTGTCGAAAATGCCCCGTTTTTCGACATTTGCGGCAATTCGACCGCAATTGCATATACCCCATAATGTCTAATGAATGTGTTAATGGAAAGCCATGTGGCTGCCTTACATATCTGTTGGGCTGCCCATGACAGACCTGCCGTACGAGTAGAGTGAGCAGACATTAGCTGGAATAGGGAGATCAGCTTGAGAATATGCTTCTGAAATCGTCATCCGAAGCCACCTCGCCAGTGTCTGCTTGTCAGCAGGCCATCCTCTCTTGTGAAATCCGTAGAGAACGAAGAGAGTGTCTTTCTGATGGCACTGGTACAATCCACATAGATCCTTAAGGTCCGGACTACGTCCAATGATGCATCTCCCGCAGAAAGGTCCGGCCCTTGAAAGGCCGGGACCACAATTTCTTCATTAAGGTGGAATTTAGACACCACCTTAGGAAGATACCCAGATCTGGTTCTGAGAACTGCTCTATCTGGGTGAAAAATCAGAAAAGGAGGACGACATAACAATGCCCCTAAATCTGAAACTCTTCTAGCTGAAGCAATAGCTATTAGAAAGAGAACTTTAGCTGTCAGCCATTTAAAATCCACTCGCAGTAGTGGTTCAAATAGAGCAACTGGAAGGGCCTTTAGGATTAAACTTAAGTCCCAAGGCACTGTAGGAGGAACAAAAGGAGGTTGAATGTGAAGCATTCCCTGGGAAAAAAAAAGTGCATACATCCTGTAGGTTAGCAATTTTCTTTTGGAACCATACAGTCAATGCTGACACCTGCACTCTCAAGGAAACCACCCGTAGACCTTTGTCCATTCCTGCCTGAAGGAATGCTAGAACTCTGGAAACTCTGAAAGACCTAGGGTCAAATTTCCGGTCACTGCACCACTGAATATAGGCTTCCCATATTCGGTGATAAATGCGAGCTGAGGAAGGTTTCCTTGCTCTGAGCATTGTTTGAATTACCTGTTATGAGAATCCTCTAACTTTCAGAATGGATGTCTCAAGAGCCATGCCGTCAAAGACAGTCAAACCAGGTGTTTGTAATAGCAAGGACCCTGAGACAGTAGATCTGGACGTTGAGGTACAGATGTAGCCACCTTTATCTTGACTGGCTGAGGCTTTTGTCCCAATCGAGCATACGCAGCGTACCAGGGCATAGGGAGGCGCGCCTAGTCACAGAGAGGCGTACCTAATCGCATGGAGGCAGACAGAGCGTTTGGCGTTACCTTTACGTGTAATACCTGCGATCATCCACCAGATGTCGCTTTTTATAATCACCACTGCGCATGCGTGTGGTCTCCCGTAAAATACAATACTGAAATATATAATAAGGACTACTTTACTAAGCGTCTCATTACGCTGCATACAGTAAATACTCATTACGCTGCATTATTTTATACAGTACATATGGTACAGACGGAAATAGAACAGCATGCAGTATATGATCCATCTACAGTACTTTATGAATATGTGAGTGTCCAAGTCCCGCAGACAAAACAACATAAAACCAGTAGTGTACACTGTCGCAAATGGACGTGTTAGAAGTTCACTATTGCCTCTTGAGATTAGGAATTTTGTACAGTATGTTAGCATCCTAATCCCGAAGCCATTACAGCATAATCAAACCAATGGATTTATTAATCGGTCTGCGGCGAAGTGGTGAAGTGTTCCGCTTCCTATACTCAGAGTCCCGAGTTCGATTCCTAAAGTACGAATGCATGTTAGTTTTTTCCAGACACTTTCTTATTATTTTTATTCACATAAACCAGGGCAAAGCTGCAGGAGCGGTTCTACTGTTAAGGTTCTATACACCGTACAGTACACATACAATTCTGTAGCAGGGCAGACTCAATAGAAACGGCTACCACCTATGACTCCTTGCCCCACGGAGGCCCTAGGGTACGGAGCAAGTAACAGTCCAGATTTTGCAGGCTATGGGGCAATGCTGAAGGAGCGTCACAATCCCCTAGCTAAAATACACAGGGGCGATAGGAATAAGCGAGGTCTATGCACATTACGGTACACCGGACTCAATCGCATAGCACACTGGCAAAATGGCCGCCACCCCTGAACCCCCACCACATGGCAGCAAGCGCTCGGATATGGAGTGAGAGATGGCATAAGTTTTGCAGGCTACGGGGCAATGCTGAAGGAGCGTCACAATCCCCTAGCCAAAGTTCACAGGGGCGATAAAGATAAGCAAGGTCTATGCACATTACATTACACCGGGCTCGGTCGCATAGCAAACTGACAAAACACAAGTTTTACATAAAGCAGGGCAAAGCTGCAGGAGAGTTTCTACTGTCAAGGTTCTATGCACCATACGGTACACATACAATTCTATAGCAGGGCAGACTCAATTGAAATGGCTACCGCCTGTGACTCCTAGCTCCATGGAGGCACTCGGCTATGGTGCAAGTAACAGCACAGATTTTGCAGGCTACGGGGCAATGCTGAAGGAGCGTCAGAATCCCCTAGCTAAAATACACAGGGTCGATAGGGATAAGCGAGGTCTATGCACATAATGATACACCAGACCCCATCGCATCGCAAAGTGACAAAATGTCCGAGACACATAAACCCATGCCTTGTGGCAGCACTCAGCTATGGAGCGAGCAATGGCATAGGTTTTGCAGGCTAAGGGGTAATGCTGAAGGAGCGTCAGAATCCCCTGGCTAAAATACACAGGGGTGATAGTAATAAGCGAGGCCTATGCACTTAACGATACACCGCAAAGTTCCCCATGGTTTTGATTATGCCTTTTCTTTGAACACGGTATTTTCCACTGCCTCGCCCTACCCCCATCCCACTTTCCCCTTCCCCCCTGGGAGCCTGCAAAGTACATGCAGTAGACAGGGAGGGAGTTCCGATCAGGTTACAAGACATGTGCAACAGTATACTACTGTATGTAGGAGAATCCCCCACCCACTCTGATTTATGTGTAACCTGTGTGCACCCTTCCATTGAATGTATAACAAAGAAAAAATAATAATAAAGTGAATGTAACGGGAACATATAAAAAAAAAAAAGGTTGGCACTTTGAGACTCAAACCTGGGACTCTCAGCGTGGGAGGTGGAAGCCTTCATCGCTAGGTTGGTATGGAAGGGGAGACAATTAGCTATCGGAGGGTACCAACCCCAAGTTTCTGTGACCCCCACAAGGCTCATGGCAAGCGTTGGAACCCATGGTGGGTCTGAATTAACGGGCCCATTATAGTCTATGGGAAAATGGGTCCACTTTGCGTACTGATATCTCTGGTTCTGGGTGTCCCAGAGACGCAGGACTGGTACCAAACAAAAGAGTAGACTCTTGGCTTTCAGGGCAGACCAACCACTAGTTTGTGACACTGGAAAGGGAAACGGGAAACAACCGTGTATCGGGTCCCCTCCAGTTGTCCGCCTAGCTTGCACAGGATGCAGGGTTTCTGGCTAGATAGGAAATACTGTACAGAAATGCTAAGCATGGTATTTGACATCCAGGAACATAGGGAGGAGTTTTTATCTCTCTCCATTATACTTAGAAAAAGTACACTTGCCACTGTACGTTACAAGCTGTTCGTGCTAATTAGTACACTAGTAGAACATACTGTACAGAGATACTAAGTACAGTGATTTGGCATCCACGAACTTAGGGAGGAGCTTTAATCTCTCTCCATTGTAATCTTTCTAAGTATAATGGAGAGAGATAAAAGCTACTCCCTAAGTTCCTGGGTGCCAAATTACCGTCCTTAGCATCTCTGTACTCTATGTTTAACTAGTGTACTAATTAGCACGAACAGCTTGTAACGTACAGTGGCAAGTTAAATCTTTCTATGTATAATGGAGAGATAAAAGCTCCTCCCTGAGCTCCTAGATGGCAAATCACCGTCCTTAGTATCTCTGTACAGTATGTTCTACTAGTGTACTAATTAGCACGAACAGCTTTTAACTGGATGCCAAATCAACGTACTTAGTATCTCCGTACAGTGTGTTCTATTAGGGTACTAATTAGCACGAACAGCTTGTAACGTACAGTGGCAAGTTTAATCTTTCTATGTATAATGGAGAGAGATAAAAGCTCCTCAGTAAGTTCCTGGATGCCAAATCACCGTACTTAGTATCTCTGTACAGTATGTTCTATTAGGGTACTAATTAGCTGTTCGTGCTAATTACTACCCTAATAGAGAATACCATACAGAGATACTAAGGACGGTGATTTGGCAACCAGGAACTTAGGGAGGAGCTTTTATCTCTCTATATTATACATAGAAAGATTAAACTTGCCACTGTACGTTACAAGCTGTTCGTGCTAATTAGTACACTAGTAGAACAGTACCATCAAGTAAATAACTTAGTTGGCTTATTGGCAATGATTCCATAGAGACGAGGTATATAGTATAGTGCTCACCTCGTTACCTTATGTTCGACTATGCACCGCTCCCGGACTCAGCTGCCGGAGCCGCTTCAGGCGCTCGTTTCTCCTGCAGCCGTCTCGTGGTGTGCTTCCTCTATATTGTCAAGCTCCACACTACACGTAGAGCCATTCCTCGTGCAGCTCGTTCCCGGACTACGCTGCCGGGGCTGCCTCAAGCGCTCGTCTCTCCTGTAGCCGTCTGGTTGCTGTTCCCTCTATGGTATAGTGTCGGGCTCTGCAACGCACATGAGCCGCACAGCAGATGCTATTTCCAGTGCCGCTCTCTCCTCAGATAACGGTTTACACTAGTAGAACATACTGTGGGAGCCTGCACAGGTCATGCAGTAGACAGGGAGGTTGTTATTCACATAAACCAGGGCAAAGCTGCAGGAACGGTTGTACTGTTAAGGTTCTGTGCACCATACGGTACACATACAGACTCAATTGAAATGGCTACCGCCTGTGACTCCTTGCCCCATGGAGACCCTCGGCTATGGAGCAAGTAACAGCACAGATTTTGTAGGTCACGGGGCAATGCTGAAGGAGCGTCAGAATCCCCTAGCTAAAATACACAGGGGTGATGGGGATAAGCGAGGTCTATGCACTTAACAATACACCGCAAAGTTCCCCATGGTTTTGATTATGCCTTTTCTTTAAACACGGTATTTTCCATTGCCTCGCCCTACCCCCATCCCACTTTCCCCTTCCCCCCTGGGAGCCTGCAAAGTACATGCAGTAGACAGGGAGGGAGTTCTGATCAGGTTACAAGACATGTGCAACAGTATACTACTGTATGTAGGAAAATCCCCCGCCCACTCTGATTTATGTGAAACCTTTGTGCACCCCTCCATTGAATGTATAACAAAGAAAAAAAATAATAAAGTGAATGTTACAGGAACACATTAAAAAAAAGGTTGGCACTTCCTTCCCATTGGTGTTGGTTTATGCCTTAGGGGGCTCGGACGCTAATACTTGTATTTCAAAAGCACGGTATTTTCCACCGTCTCTATCTACCCCCATCGCCCTTCCCCCTTGGGAGTCATGCAGTGGACAGGGAGGGAGTTCAGGTCAGGTACAATACACAAATGCCGACGATCTACAGTACTGTGTTGCTCAGTTAGTTGCGTCGGAATACACTAATTTATACTCATTACCGCTGTGTATTTGTATATAGCGGAATGAATCGCTGCTGCAGATTTACTTTGATTTATGTGAAACCTGTGTGCACCCTTTCATTGAATGTATAACAAAGAAAAAAAATAATAAAGTGAATGTCACGGGAACATATAAAAAAAAAGGTTGGCACTTTGGGACTCAAAACTGGGACTCTCAGCATAGAAGGTGGGAGCCTTCATCGCTAGGTTGGTTTGGAAGGGGAGACAATTAGCTACCGGAGGGTACCAACCCCAAGTTTCTGTGACCCCCACAAGGCTCATGGCAAGCGTCGGAACCCATGGTGGGTCTGAATTAACGGGCCCATTATAGTCTATGGGAAAATTGGTCCACTTTGCGTACTGATATCTCTGGTTCTGGGTGTCCCAGAGACTCAGGACTGGTACCATACAAAACAGGAGACTCTTGGCTTTCGGGGCAGACCAACCACTAGTTTATGTGACACTGGAAAGGGAAACGGGAAGCAACCGTGTATCAGATCCCCTCCAGTTGTCCGCCTAGCTTGCACAGGATGCAGGGTTTCTGGCTAGATAGGAAATACTGTACAGAAATGCTAAGCATGGTATTTGACATCCAGGAACATAGGGAGGAGTTTTTATCTCTCTCCATTATACTTAGAAAAATTACACTTGCCACTGTACGTTACAAGCTGTTCGTGCTAATTAGTACACTAGTAGAACATACTGTACAGAGATACTAAGTACAGTGATTTGGCATCCAGGAACTTAGGGAGGAGCTTTTATCTCTCTCCATTGTAATATTGCTAAGTATAATGGGGAGAGATAAAAGCTCCTCCCTAAGTTCCTGGATGCCAAATCACTGTCCGTAGTATCTCTGTACAGTATGTTCTACTAGTGTACTAATTAGCACGAACAGCTTGTAACGTACAGTGGCAAGTTTAATCTTTCTATGTATAACATATAGAAATAACAGCTCCTCCCTAAGTTCATGGTTGCCAAATCACTGTCCTTAGTATCTTTGTATATTTTTTTCTATTAGGGTACTAATTAGCACGAACAGCTAAATAGTACCCTAATAGAACATACTATACAGAGATACTAAGTACGGTGACTTGGCATCCAGGAACTTACTGAGGAGCTTTTATCTCTCTCCATTATACATAGAAAGATTAAACTTGCCGCTGTACGTTACAAGCTGTCCGTGCTAATTAGTACCCTAATAGAACATACTGTACAGAGATAGTAAGTACGGTGATTTGGCATCCAGTTAAAAGCTGTTCATGCTAATTAGTACACTAGTAGAACATACTGTACAGAGATACTAAGTACGGTGATTTGGCATCTAGGAACTTAGGGAGGAGCTTTTATCTCTCCATTATACATAGAAAGATTAAACTTGCCACTGTACGTTACAAGCTGTTAGTGCTAATTAGTACACTAGAAGAACATACTGGGGACTCGGACTCATACAGTACTTGCATTTCAAAAGCACGGTATTTTCCACCGCCTCCCGCTAGCCCATCGCCCTTTCCCCCTGGGAGCCTGCACAGGTCATGCAGTAGACAGGGAGGGAGTTATTCACATAAACCAGGGCAAAGCTGCAGGAGCGGTTGTACTGTTAAGGTTCTATGCACCATACGGTACAAATACAATTCTGTAGCAGGGCAGACTCAATTGAAATGGCTACCGCCTGTGACTCCTTGCCCCATGGAGACCCTCGGCTATGGAGCAAGTAACCACAGATTTTGTAGGTCACGGGGCAATGCTGAAGGAGCGTCAGAATCCCCTAGCTAAAATACACAGGGGTGATAGGGATAAGCGAGGTCTATGCACTTAACAATACACCGCAAAGTTCCCCATGGTTTTGATTATGCCTTTTCTTTGAACACAGTATTTTCCATTGCCTCGCCCTACCCCCATCCCACAATGAGCCTGCAAAGTACATGCAGTAGACAGGGAGGGAGTTCCGATCAGGTTACAAGACATGTGCAACAGTATACTACTGTATGTAGGAAAATCCCCCGCCCACTCTGATTTATGTGAAACCTTTGTGCACCCCTCCATTGAATGTATAACAAAGAAAAAAAAAGAAAAAAGTGAATGTTACAGGAACACATTAAAAAAAAGGTTGGCACTTCCTTCCCATTGGTGTTGGTTTATGCCTTAGGGGGCTCGGACGCTAATACTTGTATTTCAAAAGCACGGTATTTTCCACCGCCTCTCCCTACCCCCATCGCCCTTCCCCCCTGGGAGCCTGCACAGGTCATGCAGTGGACAGGGAGGGAGTTCAGGTCAGGTACAATGCACAAATTCAGACGATCTACAGTACTGTGTTGCTCAGTTAGTTGCGTCGGAATACACTAATTTATACTCATTACCGCTGTGTATTTGTATATAGCGGAATGAATCGCTGCTGCAGATTTACTTTGATTTATGTGAAACCTGTGTGCACCCTTTCATTGAATGTATAACAAAGAAAAAAAATAAAAAAGTGAATGTCACGGGAACATATAAAAAAAAAAGGTTGGCACTTTGGGACTCAAAACTGGGACTCTCAGCATAGAAGGTGGGAGCCTTCATTGCTAGGTTGGTATGGAAGGGGAGACAATTAGCTACCGGAGGGTACCAACCCCAAGTTTCTGTGACCCCCACAAGGCTCATGGCAAGCGTCGTAACCCATGGTGGGTCTGAATTAACGGGCCCATTATAGTCTATGGGAAAATTGGTCCACTTTGCGTACTGATATCTCTGGTTCTGGATGTCCCAGAGACTCAGGACTGGTACCATACAAAACAGGAGACTCTTGGCTTTCGGGGCAGACCAACCACTAGTTTAGGTGACACTGGAAAGGGAAACGGGAAGCAACCGTGTATCAGGTCCCCTCCAGTTGTCCGCCTAGCTTGCACAGGATGCAGGGTTTCTGGCTAGATAGGAAATACTGTACAGAAATGCTAAGCATGGTATTTGACATCCAGGAACATAGGGAGGAGTTTTTATCTCTCTCCATTATACTTAGAAAAATTACACTTGCCACTGTACGTTACAAGCTGTTCGTGCTAATTAGTACACTAGTAGAACATACTGTACAGAGATACTAAGTACAGTGATTTGGCATCCAGGAACTTAGGGAGGAGCTTTTATCTCTCTCCATTGTAATCTTTCTAAGTATAATGGAGAGAGATAAAAGCTCCTCCCTAAGTTCCTGGATGCCAAATCACTGTCCGTAGTATCTCTGTACAGTATGTTCTACTAGTGTACTAATTAGCACGAACAGCTTGTAACGTACAGTGGCAAGTTTAATCTTTCTATGTATAACATATAGAAATAACAGCTCCTCCCTAAGTTCATGGTTGCCAAATCACTGTCCTTAGTATCTTTGTATATTTTTTTCTATTAGGGTACTAATTAGCACGAACAGCTAATTAGTACCCTAATAGAAAATACTATACAGAGATACTAAGGACGGAGATTTGACAACCAGGAACTTAGGGAGGAGCTTTTATCTCTCTATATTATACATAGAAAGATTAAACTTGCCACTGTACGTTACAAGCTGTCCGTGCTAATTAGTACACTAGTAGAACATACTGTACAGAGATACTAAGTACAGTGATTTGGCATCCAGGAACTTACTGAGGTGCTTTTATCTCTCTCCATTATACATAGAAAGATTAAACTTGCCGCTGTACGTTACAAGCTGTTCGTGCTAATTAGTACCCTAATAGAACATACTGTACAGAGATACTAAGTACGGTGATTTGGCATCCAGTTAAAAGCTGTTCGTGCTAATTAGTACACTAGTAGAACATACTGTACAGAGATACTAAGGACGGTGATTTGGCATCTAGGAACTTAGGGAGGAGCTTTTATCTCTCCATTATACATAGAAAGATTAAACTTGCCACTGTACGTTACAAGCTGTCCGTGCTAATTAGTACACTAGAAGAACATACTGGGGACTCGGACTCATACAGTACTTGCATTTCAAAAGCATGGTATTTTCCACCGCCTCCCGCTAGCCCATTGCCCTTCCCCCCTGGGAGCCTGCACAGGTCATGCAGTAGACAGGGAGGAAGTTATTCACATAAACCAGGGCAAAGCTGCAGGAGCGGTTGTACTGTTAAGGTTCTGTGCACCATACGGTACACATACAATTCTGTAGCAGGGCAGACTCAATTGAAATGGCTACCGCCTGTGACTCCTTGCCCCATGGAAACCCTCGGCTATGGAGCAAGTAACAGCACAGTTTTTGTAGGTCACGGGGCAATGCTGAAGGAGCGTCAGAATCCCCTAGCTAAAATACACAGGGTCGATAGGGATAAGCGAGGTCTATGCACTTAACGATACCCCAGACCCCATCGCATCACAAAGTGACAAAATGTGCAAGGCACATGAACATCCACCTTGTGTCAGCACTCAGCTATGGAGCGAGGTTTTGCAGGCTTCGGGGCAGTGCTGAAGGAGCATCGGAATCCCCTAGCTAAAATACACAGGGGCGATAGGGTTAAGCGAGGTCTATGCACATAATGCTACAAGGAGGGGGTTCATGTGCCTCGGACATTTTGTCACTTTGTGATGCGATGGGGTCTGGTGTATCGTTATGTGCATAGACCTCGCTTATCCCTATCGACCCTGTGTATTTTAGCTAGGGGATTCTGACGCTCCTTCAGCATTGTCCCGTTCTTTGAACACGGTATTTTCCACTGCCTCGCCCTACCCCCATTCCACTTTCCCCTTCCCCCCTGGGAGCCTGCACAGTTCATGCAGTAGACAGTAAGGGAGTTCCGATCAGGTTACAAGACAAGATTTATGTGAAACCTGTGTGCACCCTTCCATTGAATGTATAACAAAGAAAAAAAATTATAATAAAGTGAATGTCACTGGAACTCGGAAGCTCATACTGTACATGTATTTCAAAAGCACGGTGTTTATGCATTGTACATACTTCCTTTTACACAATTAGTTGCGTCTCCATACACAGTCTTGCGTCTGCATACACAAGTGTTTTAACATGTTCGTTTGTGTCTGTAGAAACAATTTATTTATATTGAGAACTCTCACCATCTGACCATTGGTCACCAACTATTAACATTACAGTCGTCACTGACCATTTGCCAGAGCTGTAGATCAATCCTCCGCTATACGATCCAAAGTACTGGATTAGTGGAGCATTAGCCACCCAGTGGTGGAGATGTGTAATGCATGCTGAGTATCTAGAATCGCCTCAACGCGCCTGCCTGTGATTAAACTCAGCAAGCTAAGCTATCGCCTTAGCGTGACTAAACGTCCGTCTAGGCGGAGAATCGGTCAAGATAAAGGTGGCTACATCTGTAGTAGTAATGGAGCATCCATCGACAGCCTCTGCAGATCTGTGTACCATTGTCTTCTGGGCCAAGCTGTAGCTATTAGTATCACGATGCCACTTCCTTGTTTTGCCTTTCGCATCACCCTGGGTAACAGGGCAATTGGTGGAAACACATAGGCCCTACGAAAGTCCCATCTTACTGACAGGGCCTCCAGAAAGGTCGCTCTGGGATCCTTTGCTCTTGACCCGTATGCAGGAACTTTGTTGTTCTGATGGAATGTCATGAGATCTATCTCCAGTAACCCTCACTTGTCTACCAGAGTTTGGAAGACCTCGGAGTGTAAAGCCCATTCGTTTGCATGAATGGCGCGTCGACTGAGAAAATCCGCTTCCCAGTTTAGGACTCCCGGAATAAACACTTCGGACAAGGCTGGATGATGAAGTTCTGCCTACTTTAACGTGTAACTTACCTCCTTCATTGCGTTTTGGCTGTAAGTTCCTCCCTGATGGTTGAGGTACACTACTGCCGTTGCATTGTCTGAGCGGATTTGAACTGGTTTCCCCTGAAGGATGTTCTTTGCCTGAATAAGTGCCATATATATAGCCCGAAGTTTCAATATATTTATTGGCAGGCAACTTTCTTCCTTGGTCCACTGCCCCTGGAAGCAACTCCTTCCTGACACCGCTCCCCAGCCCTGAAGACTGGCATCCGTTGTCAGAATCTCCCAATCTGATATCCAAAAGGGTCTCCCTTTGTCCTATTGGTACAGTATGCTGCAGCCACCAGGCTAAAGACCTCTTTACTTCCAGAGGAAGAACCATAGTCTGAGTTTTTATTGTCTGATGTAACCCATTCCATTTGGAAAGGATCAGATGATGTAGAGGCCTCGAGTGGAACTGAGCATACTCCACCATGTCGAATGTCGACACCATCAATCCCATCACACGCATTGCCGCGTGAATGGATACCCTCTGACTGAGTAGCAGCTTATGAATCCTTGACTGAATCTTGAATATTTTGTTCAGAGGTAAAATTACTCTGAAGCCCTGAATCCAACACAGCCCCCAGGCGAGTCATCCGTTGTGACGGAACCAGAGATGACTTTGCCCAATTTATGAGCCAACCGTGTCTCTGCAGACAATCTATTGTCTGTTGCAGATAACACTGAAGCAATTCCTGAGATTGTGCCAGGATTAATAAGTCATCGAGATATGGAAAAATCCTTCTCCCCTGCTGACAGAGATAAGCTGCCATTACCACCCTAATTTTGGTAAATACTCTGGGAGCTGTGGCCAGTCCAGATGGTAGGGCTTGAAACAGAAAATGTTGCTGGAGGATAGCAAACCTGAGAGCGCTGATGGGGCAGACATGTAGGTAAGCATCCTGAATATCCAGGAATACCATAAAATCCTCCGGCTCCATGGCCAAAATAACGGAACGTAAAGTCCCCATATGAAGCTAAGGCACCCAAATGTACTTGTTCAGCACTCTGAGACTGAGTATGGCCCGGAACGACCCATTTGGCTTCTGGACTAAAAACAGGTTGGAATAAAATCCTTGTCCTCATTGTGCAGGAGAATCTGGAATTATCACTCCTGACTGAAGCAACTTCCGAACTGCCTCTTGCAAAGCCCTGGCCTTCATTTCCACTGAAGACGGGCTGGTACAGAAAAAACTTTGAGGAGGGTGTTTCCTGAAAACAAACACATGACCATAAGATACTGCTTCTTGCACCCAGGCATCCGTGGTGGACTGCCGCCAGATCTGTGCAAAATGATGTCTGCCTCCCACCCTGGGGTCCCCCAGGTGGAGGCCCACATTATGAGGCTGATGGCTTATCTTCTGACTTGGAAGCCGGCCCTCTGGTAGCCTAATGCTTCTTAGTCTTACCAGACCTGTCAGATTGAGACTATTTGCCATAACCCTTTCCTTTTGCTTTTCCTTGAGTCCGAAAGGGATGAAAAGCTGGAAATCTAGGCTTGGAAAGGAAACTTCACCTTTTTGGAGTCTGCCTCTGATTCCAAAATACTGTTTAATTCTTTACCAAAAAAAATATCTCCAGTAAATAGCAAAGACTCTAGAACCTTCTTAGATTCTGAGTTAGCTTTCCATGTATATAGCCAAACTGCTTTGCTACCGCTGAAGCTGATGCTTGAGAGGCAATTGTACCCATATCCAAGACTGCTTCTTTCATAAAAATAGCCGCCTGTTTAATATGTGCTATATGGGATTTTTGCTCTCTAGATGCCAATGAAAGTTCATCCTCCAATGCATCAGCCCAGGGTGCCACTGGGCTGATGCCCATGGCTGGTCTTACGATTGATCCAGACAAGGAAAAAATAGTTAAAAAAAAAAAAAAAACATCTATTTTCCTATCCGTGACATTTAATGATGTTGAAGGTAGAGGTAATGTAGAGTTTCGCACCAATCGGATGACATGCGTATCTACTTTGGGAGCCACCTCCCTTTTTAAACAGTCCCCAGCCGGGAGAGGATAATGGGAGCTCCATTTCTTTTGAATTCTAAACTTCTTACTGGGTGTAACCCAAGCCTCTTGCATAATTTCTGTCAGCTGTTCTGATCCAGGAAGCTCAGTCCTAACTATTTTGGGACGTTTAAACACAGGTGCCTTAGATTTTCACAAAATCTCTGCTGCCTCTTCTAAGGATAGAATGGCTTTCATAACACTAATTAGCTCAGGTATGTCCATTGAGCTGAGGCCTTCATCCTCGTCTCTGTATGCAGACCCGGAGTGCGATGAGTGCTCATCCTCTGACAAGTCCTCATCTGAAACATTTTTAGACTGTGAAGATGTTGTTTCATGTCCATGTGATTTACTTACTACCGGCCTTTACTCCTGTTTTTGTTGAGAGGCTGTCGATTCTTGTACTGGATGTGATAAACCCCAGGTGGAATGTTGCATGTAAGGGTTAATAGGGTAACCTATCCCTGGTATAGGAGCTAGCATTATCCGCTCAGCTATATTGGATAATGTCTGTTCAAAGGTAGCCCATGGGGGTTCAACTTGAACCTGTGCCTGCCTTGGATTATTCAATAGGCTTTGGTGAAAGCTAAAACAATTTGCACGTAATCCATTTTGAACCAGATCCTGAGAGGTTAATCCAGCTTTGCAAGACAAACATGAAATTAATGTTGGTGCTGCTGTGGAGAATGTATTCTCTTCACCCTTGCCTCTCTTAGACATGATAAATAAATCACACACCTGTACAGTGTTAACTACACAATTTGTGACTTCAATCACTTTAAAATTTGTTAAAGTGACATACAATCAGATCCCTCCCTGCTTTGCACCAGCATTGAGGATCGGAATACACAGAAATTGACAGAATTATAGTAAAGTCAGCAATCACACTAGCAATCAGTCACAGGTTATACATTAGTATAATAGGCAATATGATCACATAATCAACTACAGATACATTTCAAGTATGTAGGAGAAACATATTACTGCATTACTTTATATAGGAGTTTAACGCATTCAGTCGCACAGCGAAAGAAACAGCAGCAATAGTTTACAGACTCATATGCATCAGGCACTCATCCAACTTTTCTTACTCAAAGGTAGATAGAGACTTAGTGCTGTATCACCTGGCTCAGGAGAGACTTCACCTCGCTTCCAGGATCGGTCAGTATGTTAGTGAATACTGAGTGGATCCAGATGCTATTAGTGTACACAACCGCCCCGTGAACCTACAGCGAACACAGACGCCCAAGTGAACACCAACACACCAGTCATACAGCCGCCTATGCTGCGACTGGGTCCTTTTAGATACACAGCGTCTCAGACGGAAGCGGGAACTCAGTTCATGGCGGGAATCTCGGATAAAACTGGTCATGAACCGGGGGGAGCGGCGACCAAGGGAGCGTCTAACTCCCCACTGCTGACATCAACCACAGGGATCGCGGCCTCATACTACCCCTGGAGCCTATGATCCCTGAGGCCTAGCGCTGGTGCACCTGAGGTGGCAGCCGCATCAGTGACTTTGGTAGTCTCCATCCCGAAACAGTGCGGCTGGGTCTCGCGTTTCCCCTACTAATCGGAACCTATTCCTTACCTTCTCCCGTGCTCCGGCCACAGCCTGGTAATGTCTGCTGGACTTGCTAGTACATCCTACACAGATGCCTAGTGAAACGGCACTGTACACGTGGGTAAGCGGTGTTGCGACCCGGCGGGAAGAGGATGGAGCGACTCTTTCTAAGGTACGTATAAGACGCTTTTTAGAAAGATCGCTCAAAATTTTTTATAATAATATAAAAATAAAATAATAAAAAGCTTAATATAAAATAATAAAAAGCTTATGGCTGCTAAAAACCAGCAGCCCATTGACCTTGGTCCGGCTCCTGCCGCACCAACAAAAAAACGTATTTGCCTGAGCCAGGAGGCGGGGGTATAGGGGACTGGCCCGTTGGATTCTGAGAGGCCGAAAGCTTTGATCGTTGGTGCCAATCCGCTGTCGCTACCTCATGTCCCAATGATATCCTGTGGATAATCTGTGGACCCTGCAGGAGAACTGTCAAACGCCCACAAATTCACCAAAAGAGGTAGATCGGCAGCGAATTTGCCAATCCACCTGTTTTTCGACATTGTCGGAATTTCCGACAAGTCGAAAAAACTGCACTTATATTGAATAGTGCGAATTATTCGCCCTAAAAACAGCTAAAAAATGCCTTTTTTTCGACCTGTCGTAAATTCCGAAAGGAATTGAATATACCCCATAAACTATATCCGTTCTGTGTTACATATATAAGAAGTTGGATTTCACTTTTATCAGAAATTACTGTGCAGTTTTAGTAATTTAATTACCTTACTCCTGTCAGACCAGGGAAGGTATCTGGCATTTTTGGAGAAATTAAATTCCCCTCTTTGAGGTTAATTGGTGATTGCCCACTGGAGTTTTATTTTCTTTTTTCTAGATCACAGGTTCTCAAACTCGGTCCTCAGGACCCCCCACACAGTGCATGTTTTGCAGGTCTCCTCACAGAATCACAAGTGAAATAATTAGCTCTACCTGTGGACCTTTTAAAATGAGTCAGTGAGTAATTAATACACCTGTGCACCTGCTGGGTTACCTGCAAAACATGCACTATGGCCCTCATTCCGAGTTGTTCGCTCGCTAGCTGCTTTTAGCAGCATTGCACACGCTAAGCCGCCGCCTACTGGGAGTGAATCTTAGCTTAGCAGAATTGCGAACAAAAGATTCGCATAATTGCGAATAGAAATTTCTTTGCAGTTTCTGAGTAGCTCGGGATTTACTCTGCCACTGCGATCAGTTCAGTCAGTTTCGTTCCTGGTTTGACGTCACAAACACACCCAGCGTTCGCCCAGACACTCCCCTGTTTCTCCAGCCACTCCCGCGTTTTTCCCAGAAACGGCAGCGTTTTTCCGCACACACCCATAAAACGGCCAGTTTTCGCCCAGAAACACCCACTTCCTGTCAATCACACTCCGATCACCAGAACGATGAAAAATCCTTGTTATGCCGTGAGTAAAATACCTAACTTTTTAGCAAATTTACTTGGCGCAGACGCACTGCGAACATTGCGCATGCGCAGTAAGCGACTAATCGCAATATAGAGAAACTCGGCAACGAGCGAATAACTCGTAATGAGGGCCTATGTGGGGTCCTGAGGACCGAGTTTAAGAACCTGTGATCTAGATCAACGCAATTAACATTTGTGACAGTGGATGTTATGGTCCTGTCTTTTTCCAGCTTCAATGACTGAACTCTCATTTTTCTTCAATAAATCATCCTCCCTGATCTGATTCTGCTAGTGCTCAATGTGTTCCACTATGATGCTGATGAGTTAGTTGCAACCTTTAACATTTGGATGGAATACAGTAGTGGATCCAGGAAGGGGAGATTGGGGGTTCAGTTCTGTATTGTAGCGGTAGTGGCCCATCATGCAGGGAGAGAGGAGACTGCTACTGCTGAAATGGTAGCAGGCTGATATGTCTGAGCAGCAGCAGTCTTCTCTCTCTCTCTCTCTCTCTCTCCCCCTCCCTCTCCCTCAGCATGATTGTTTTATACTGCAATGACTTTATACTGACAGTTACAAGTAGCTTCATATAGTTTGAATTATCAGGCTTCCTGTGCATGAACAAATAGCTCCACGTGTACGGTTAAGGCAGTAACAGAACTCCCAGTGGCAATGGAGCATTGACCACCATGCAACAGATGTCAGGGGGGAACAAGGGGCACAAACAAATCCACAATTACCTACTTCCTGCACCCTGCTGATCAATGCAGTATCGTAGGCTGTGGTTATAGAAATATTTGTGGGGTCCAGGGAGCCGCTATCGCCTGTCAGTAGCTGCCTATCACAATACACGGCATGCGTGATGTAATAATGTAACGCTGTACCGCACAGCTGAGTATAGCTGTGTCCTCGAAGAGGAGCAGCAGCAGCCAGAATAAGACATATAAGGTAAATGTCTGTAGGTTGATGAAAGAGGCATGTAGGGGCTAGAGCTGGAGAGACACTGCAAGGCTTTAGACAGAAGGGGGCTGGCTGGAGAGAGAATGTGGGGCTAGAAACAGAAGAGGCTGGCTGGAGCTGGAGAGACAGAAGGGGGGGCTGGCAGGAGAGACACTGTGGCATACCTCCCAAACCTTCATATCTGGAAGGAGGGACACGCGCGCTCCCGAAAAAGGAGCATGGCCTAAGAAAAGGGGGCGTGGCTTCGCGGAGGACCCACGATCGTGTGCCACGCCCCCATTTTTGTCACTGAGGGGGCATGCCCAGCGCTCTGTGAGCCGCTGGCATGCCACCTCTCCCTCTGACTCCAGTGAATAGATGCTGTGCGCATACGCCCAACTGCCCCCCCCCCCCCACCGCGGGACACTGCGGCCCGCGGGTGGGACAGCGGGACAGTCCCCAAAAAACGGGACTGTCCCGCGAAAATGGGGACAGTTGAAAGGTACGCTGTGGGGCTAGAAACAGAAGGGGCTGTCTGGAGCTGGAGACACAGAAGGGGGCTGGCAGGAGAGACACTGTGAGGCTGGAAACCGAAGGAGCTGGAGAGACAGAAAGGGGCTGGGTGGAGCTGAAGATACACTGGGGGACTAGAGAGAGAATGAGGCTGGTTGGACAGACACAGGTGTGGGGGGGACTGGAGAGACAGAAGAGAGCTGGCTGAAACTGGAAAGACACTGGGGCACTGGAGCTGCAGAAACACGGGGGAAATGAGGCTGAAGAGAACTGGAGGGAATAAACTGGAGATTCAACAACTGTGGGTTAAAGTGTCTGCATAAACATAGTATTGATGTTCAAATCACTCTTCTTGGAGGGTTTTGAAAGTCAGAGTAGGTGTGATATAAATGTGTGTGTAGCATACTGTATGTCTGTACAAATTTATAGCACATCTACGCACACACACACACACACACAGTACTGTGCAAACGTTTTAGACAATGCTGCAAAGTAAGAATGCTTTCAAAAATAGAAGTGTTAATAGTTTATTTTCATCAATTAACAAAATGCAATGTGAATGAATAGAAGAGGAATCGAAATCAAATCAATATTTGATGTCACCACCCTTTATCTTCAAAATAGCATCAATTCTTGTAGGTACACTTACACACAGTTTTTGAAGGAACTCGGCAAGGAGGTGTGGATGTAGGCTAGCTCAAATCCTTTATTTTTTTTATGTAATCCCAGACAAACTCGATGATGTTGATATCAGGGCTCTGTGGGGGCCATATAATCACTTCCAGCACTCCTTGTTCTTCTTTATGCTGAAGATAGTTCTTAAGGACATTGGGTGTGTGTTTGGGGTTGTTGTCCTGCTGCAGAATAAATTTGGAGCCGATCAAATGCCTCCTTGATGGTATTGCATGATGTATAAGTACCTGCCTGTATTTCTCAGCATTGAGGACACCATTAATCCTGACCAAATAGCCAACTCCATTTGCTGAAATGCAGCCTCAAACTTCCAAGGAACCTCCACCATGCTTCACTGTTGCCTGGAGACACTCATTATTGTACCACTCTCCAGCCCTTCTGCAGTCAAACTGCCTTGTGTTACAGTCAAATATTTCCAATTTTGATTCATCAGTCAAGAGCACCTGCTGCCATATTTTTTTATTTGCTCCCTAAATTCCTGTGTGTTCGTGCATAGTTGAGTCGCTTGGCTATGTTTACATGCCGAAGGTATCTTTTTTTGGCCGCAATTTTTCCATGAAGACCACTTCTGGACAGACTTCTCTTAACAGCACCTTGGGTCCCACCGGTTTCTGACAGTTCTGAGCTGTTTGCACTGCTGTTCATCTTCCAATTTTTAAAGGGAAGTAAGCAGGAAGCATCTTTCATCTGTATGTATGTATGTATGTGTATGTATATATATATATATATATATATATATATAAGAAGGGGAGAACACAAGCGCCAAAATGTTTGTTTTTTTTAAATATAAAAGGTGAACACGGATAGGTGAGGTGGTAGGTTTGACTTGATCACTTATCTGATTTAGATATGCAATGATCTGTCATCCTTCATTTGGATTCAGTACATGGAAATAAAAACAAAGCAAAACATAGTGTGTACCATTCATAAAACATGTTGCATATACACTGTCTGGATCAGAGCGGCATCATTAGGGATTTAGCAAGTTCCCATTAGTAAATATTTCTTAGCCACATCAGTGTAAAATTTAAAAACATAAATTTAATACAATAATATAAGAATGGCTGAATGACACACGTACAAGAAAAAAAAACATATAAAGCTTATCTGTCCATAAATTGGATATCTGCAAAGCGTTCCGACGCGTTTCGTCCGTCAATGGTTGGACTTCATCATGGGGATCATGATGAAGTCCAACCATTGACGGACGAAACGCGTGCAGGGGTTGCCACATATACCAATGTATAAATATAGTCCCGCAATGGTGTATCACTCGGCTGGATAAATGGACCAGACTGGTTTCTTTTTCATTTATCCAGCCGAGTGCCACACCATTGCGGGACTATATATATATATATATATATATATATATATATATATACAGGTTGAGTATCCCTTATCCAAAATGCTTGGGACCAGAGGTATTTTGGATATCAGATTTTTCCGTATTTTGGAATAATTGCATACCATAATGAGATATCATGGTGATGGGACCCAAGTCTAAGCACAGAATGCATTTATGTTACATATACACCTTATACACACAGCCTGATGGTTATTTTAGACAATATTTTTTATAACTTTGTGTATTAAACAAAGTGTGTCTACATTCACACAATTCATTTATGTTTCATATACACCTTATACACACAGCCTGAAGGTCATTTAATACAATATTTTTAATAACTTTGTGTATTAAACAAAGTTTGTGTACATTGAGCCATCAAAAAACAAAGGTTTCACTATCTCACTCTCACTCAAAAAAGTCCGTATTTCGGAATATTCCGTATTTCGGAATATTTGGATATGGGATACTCAACCTATGTGTGTGTGTGTGTGTATGTATGTATGTGTATATATATATATATATATATATATATATATATATATAAAATCTACCATGTGGGAAGGGGTGTCATAGCGTCTGTCCTGGGCCACACCATTTCTGATGAAAGTCCTATATGTACACATTGGTTTCCTTATACAGTTTATAAAAAAAAAGTCATATTTAACCCTATAGGCTGTCTATAGTATAGTCTACTCTACACAGAAGACAGTCTAGCTTCAATACGCCATGCACTGCGAGATGCCTGGTGTGAGCTGGCAGCTCTGCTAATGTCCACTGTCTTTTCTTGCCAAAATACGTCTTACATCGCTGTGCGAATAAGACGCACAAGCAGACTCTGTTGATTAAAATTATATGTGACATGTCTATAGTCTGTTTTGCAGCTGCGGCTGTATCCTGCATATGAAATGCTACGTTACAGTGTTTACTCCACATTGCACAGTGATATTAAAGCCCCTACTACTCCCCTCTATCTCTGTCACTCTCTATCCATCCTCTGTCACCACTCTGGCAGTGTTGGAAGCAAAAACAATCTCTGCACCGTCTCCCCATTCCATTCATAAGCCTGTTTAAACGGGATGCAGTGAATATGCCGGCTGTCAGGATCTCAGCAGCCGAAATACCGACGTCGGAACTCTGAAATGGGCAGGATACCGACACCAGAATCCCGACAGCCGATATCCCGACCATTACACCAGATGGCAGGTTAGATTTAGGGACGGAAAGGGGTGGGGTTAGAGTTAGGCACCCCTAGGGGGAAGGTTAGGGTCAGGCTGAGGGGGAGGGAGGGTTAGGTTTAGGCAGCGGGATGGGAGGTTTGGTTTAGACTACGGGATAGGGGAGAGGGGGATATACCCTCTACTCACCCCTGTCGGGATTTTGAACATCGGATCCCGGCGTACACACTATACAATTATCTGGCAGATTATCTGCCAGATCTGGCTGGTTGGAATTAAAATTTGGTAATGGATGAGAGCAAATGGCAATCGACCATTTGCTCCCAAACACTGGAAAACTAACAAAACCTGTCGTTCATTCAAATTGGTTAAACACAAATTTAACCAACTTGGAGGAACGACTGTTTTTGTCCATTTTGCAGTTTTTGGGAGCAAATGGTGGATTGCCATTTGCACTCATCCATTAACAAATTTTCATTCCAACCAGCTAAATCTGGCAGATTATCTAACAGATAATTGTATATTGTGTACCTAGGCTTACTGAATTCTAACTTATAAATCTGTTTTATTTTTGTACGTGAAGATATTATTTTTGTGGGGCATTATTTACCAGCTTTGTACTATGAGTGAAAATGCCCATACTGTATTATGAAATTCCCTGGATCATTAATTTCTTCCCTCCATATGTTTGTTCTCTGAACAGACTGTCAGTTAAACATGACCGAGCTGGGAAAGTCTTTGTAATTATGCTGTTTCTGTAGGGATGAGAGGCCATGGGCTAATGACATGATAATTTATCCATCCTACTTCTATGTACTAGTCACTTGGGTCTGTTTTGTTAATCTTGGAGGTCTGTTCCCTGCGGCTATCTGTTTTTTAAGTCTTTAGATTTTAAATTTGCTGCTGAATCAGATCACTTTTAAAGTAACTGTTAAATATGGATTATGATAATAGAAGAAAATTCTGAGTTAACACTAATCTATTTTGTGTACATCTTGCTCCCTTATAAATTGTAATTCGCTAACAGCCTAAAATGCTTTTTCAGTTGGTATATTCCATTTTCCCTTAAATATATAATCCTACTTTTCTGTGGGGATCACTGTGTATTTATCCTCATATTCCATCTTCGAGAGTGAAAAAACGATGTT
This sequence comes from Pseudophryne corroboree, assembly GCF_028390025.1. Taxonomy (NCBI): domain Eukaryota; kingdom Metazoa; phylum Chordata; class Amphibia; order Anura; family Myobatrachidae; genus Pseudophryne; species Pseudophryne corroboree. The sequence goes on along the minus strand of NC_086446.1, from coordinate 593,374,045 downwards.
TTTGCACAGGAAGATCTGTAACCCTTTATTGAATTTCTGCAATTACATTCCAACAACAGAGATTTTCTTCCTCCCTTGAGCCACAAACTCTCCTCTCCACCGGCCCTGCCAATGGTCTCTTCACCATACATGCTTGCAATAATGAATGCAGAAAGAAATTCAGGGTGACATGGCAGATGGTAAAACTCCCATCATTACATACTTCTTTGTTTATCCATACAGTATGTATCTAGCACCTACATATTGTGCAGTGTATCACAGTTAATATTTGCTGCCTTTTTTAACCTTTATCTATCTTCACACCTCACACTCATTGTTATTTTATAATTCTACTAGCTAAATACCCTTGCATCGCTACGGAATTTCCATGCGTATAACTTTAATTCCTGGTAAACTAATTAGACTTACAACAGGAAGTGCCCTGTCCGCCGCTGCCACTCTTTGTCAGGCTGCACCTTCGGGCGGGCCTTCCCCGGATTGATGCCGTCAAATGGCTGGCGCTGAGGAGACTAATCAGCCTGCTCCTCTGCCCCATCCCGCCTCTGTGCTGCCCTGCTCAGTGCTGTAAATGCTAGGATGACAGGCCATAGCTCCGCACGCTGCATGTTAAATATGTAAGGTTTGCAGGGATAGGCTGTCTTTATTCCAAAGAGCCCCAGGTCTCCTTGCTTAGCTTCTCACTTAGGGCTCCTCCTTTGAGGTAAAAAGGTAAAGATTTTTGCACAACACTTAAGGTACCCTTTACACAGCAGATAAGCAGTTGCTGACTGTTAAGCTTTCCTTTAATGCATTTAAGAGTCAAAATATCTATATCTCCTTTCCTCCTATTACTCTCTGAGAAGTTTGGCAATGTTTCTTTCAAGTGACAGGTTAACCTCTGATAATTGAGACACTATCCTCTCCTGACTGGAAATAGGTTGGTTAAGTACTTCTATCTGAAATTTATATACATAAAAGGCAAATACCACTGACTCATTAAAAAATCTCATGAACCATAAGGCTGCACTTCCTTGCCAGTGGCAGTTTTAGAGCAGTCCATTATTCAAATAGGGGAGCCACAGTCAGCAATGTTTGACAGTGTTTAGGGGTGGCAGTTGATGTGGCTCCCCTATTTGAATAATGGAGTGCTCTGCAACTGCCACTACAAGGAAGTCCAAAAACAGCGTTGTGTCCTCCCACCTCCGCGATTTGGTATCACCGGCACCATGCATTCTTTATAGCCATGGCTGGGTGGGCTGTCTTAACTCTCCACTGTGATGGGGGAATTATCTCACCCCTTTTAACCTCTTTATTGGTGGAATGTAGAAAAATCCCTTAGTGGGTGCCTACGTCACAAAAGCAAGCTACTGCCCAAATCACAGCGTCCATCTGGTCTGTGCTCACCTACTGACCGCAGTGCGCGATCTTTCACATTGCGGCCGCGCCCAGGGAGGATGCGGCCGCAGTGTGATTGACAGCAGCGGTCATTGGGGGGGGGCGTTCATCTCTGAATAACCATATTTAAATCATACCCAAAGAAGGAAGGGGTTCTTTACAGTAAGGGCAGTAAGGCTCTAAAATTCTTTACCAGAGAAGGTCGTAATGGTGGACTCAGTCATTACATTTAAGAATGGGTTGGATAAATTTCTAACTGAAAAAATTATCCAAGGATATAGCTTTTAAAAAGATTGTATTGCATAACTACGGGTATATCTGGTTTTACAGAATAGTATAGGATCTAAATAAAGGTTGAACTCGATGGACAACTTGTCTTTTTTCAACATTATTAACTATATTACTGTGTTACCAAATGGGGACGTGTTGAGAGCGTTTTCATGGAAAACTGCGTGATATCACATGCAGCTGCTTCGGGAAAAAATGGCCGCTGACCGCGCTGCCAGGGGTCAACCTTAGGCACCACACATGCTGGGCGTGTGCAGAGATGGGCATGTGCAGAGATGAACGCAGATGTGGCTGCATATGCAACGATCTGCGTTCATCTCTGAATAACCATATTTAAGTCTCTGTTTTGCAACAGTCAAAGGTTATTACTTGCACCCATCTGCTGAACTGGTTTGCCTTATGCAAATTCCTTCTCAGTCCCTATATGATATAGGGGTTAATTCAGATCTAATCGATGCTGTCCGTCTTCGCACAGCGGGCGATCAGGTCATAACAGCGCATGCGTATGCACTGCAATACGCACGCGCATCAGACAACAACAATAGGAATCACCAGTCAGTGGCGGGATGGTGCGAAAAATCCGTTTGCACGGGCGTTCGCAAGGTGATTGACAGTAGGAGGCTTGTGGGTGGTACCTGAGCGTTTACTGGGAGTGTTCTGGAAAACGCAGGCCTGCCCAAGCGTTTTCAGGGAGGGTGTCTGACATTAGCTTCGGCCCCGATCAGCCTGATTCAATCGCACTGGAAGAGTATGTCCTGGGCTGCGCAGAGACTGCGCACACAGAATTTTAGCAGCTCTGCGTACACATGGGATCTCACACTTGCACGGCGAAAATACACTCCCACTGTAGAGGCGACTGTCTGTTCGCAGGACTGCAAAAAACACAGCCCAGCGATCAGATCTGAATTACCCCCATAGCTCTGTCCATCCCAGATTCTGTGTATCTTTAGTTTCTGCCTGTATAAATCCTTTAGGTTTAACCTTAAACATTGTAATGGTGAGGTGATAAAGTAGAGCACAAAATCGTACTTTCCTGGAGGTTGTCGGTATTGCTCCAGTTTATGGAAAGCACATATTAAGGATGAATGAATCTCTGATTTATGAATGAGTACAGTGAGATGAAAATTGCTACCTGTTAGTACAATCACCCTGAAATGAAATACATATGAGATTTCTATACAGTACTCTAATCAGGTTACATTGTGGGACTGATTGGTGGGAATTGGTGTGCACTGCTCCAGTTCCATTGCATAGGGACTTTCACCCAGGGAGGAATTTTGCTTCCAATAGTCGTTCTTCTATATACAGTTTTGATAAAAGGAAGTCACCACATACATTAAATGAGATTATGATCAGATGTGTAGCTAGGTGCCATGGTGCCCAGAGCATGGGAATGTTTCGGCACACCCCACCCCTGTACTGAATTGGGGACGTGACGTGCTATGTATATATAAATATATATGTGTATAAACAACATCATGGGGTCCTGCTCTCTGAGTATAATGTCCTATAGATTGTAAGCTTGCGAGCAGGGCCTTCCTACCTCTATGACTGTTTGTTATTGTTATTTCAAATTGTAAAGCGCAACGAAATTTGCTGCGCTATATAAAAAACTATTAATAAATAAATAGTGTAGCGTGTCTGCATAAAACAATTAATATATAATGCAAGTGTGGTAAAGTTTCAGTGCCCTTTAATGTGTGGCACTTTTGTCAGTTGACAAAAATGCCACACATTAAAGGACACTGAAACGTTGCCGCACCAATGCCGTTTTAAAGTTGTCTGTTTAGTCGCTAGTCACTTGCATTATATATATGTGTTTATAAATATATAAAGAAATATATATTTTATATATATATATATATATATACACATATATAAAATATATATATATATATATATATATATTTATTTATTTATTTATTTTTTTTATAACATATTTTACTAAATAGCATCAGGCAGGCAGGCACAGCTGTGCAACCAGAAAGAACCTCTTTTCAGTTTTTATTTTTTTAAATACTATGTGCGTCCCAGGGCCTCTCTCCAAGCCTCCTGTTCTCTCCAGCAGCGTCTCCGCCCATCTGACATCTGATCATACGCACAACTCGGGATTCAGGACTCGGGAGCACAGAGGGAAAAAACACGTCAGGCGGCTGTTACTGACTGAATAGCTGCGAGCAGTGGGAGGCCAGGCGGCTGGGCAGGCTGCTGGTGCCGGTGGAGTTGGACTGCGGCGCCTTGTAATATCTTTGGAGCTTGAGCTCCACTTGAGCCGCCCTCCCTACGCCCCTGATTATGATCATCTACTGCCAGCCATAACGCTAATGCAAATATTAGGATTGGTGGTATTTTAAGAACAGCATTTTGGAAGTTTTTCTTTTTTTTACTGAATTACCACAACTCCTAATGATTCCTCTTATATCTACTGTATCTTCTTTTTTCCTTAAATAAAGTCAGATCCATTCTTATCAGGTAATTCCCCAGTGGAATGGTGTTTGCTTATTCTAAAGCTGCCATGGTTCAATTGAATTAGATTCTGTTATGAACATACATATTGCAGTTCAATGCTTATTTCTTGGGATGACAGGGAGTCCTTCTGTACAACTGGCAGAGTATTTCTTCTGTAGTGGGCGAGTCCTTGATGAATCATTGGTGTGCTGGTGACTGTCTCACTTTTAAAAGCCAGTAGTCAGTCGGCAGGTGAGCTTTAAACCAGGTAAACACATGAGTGGAGTTGTGTTGGTGATGGTCTTACCTTTAAAAGCCCAAAGTTTGTTAGCAGGAGAGATTTAAACCAGGTAAGCACATTTCTCCTATTGGATAGCAGTTGCCAGGTTTCCAATACATCTACAGTATGTGAAAAATGTATGTGATAGAGTAGGACTTGCAGTGAAATGGGTTCCCATGATGTGGGCTGCAAGCTTAAATGCATTGTACAATTCATGAACTAAAACCCCATCATTTATCCAGTTATGTATTAAAGTTTTGAAGTGAATGAGGTTACTGAGGAGAGTGAGGGGTTCTCTATATATGTATAGGTAAGCAGGTGGTCAAAGCCCACTGCACCCCAACCTAGAGGTGGAGATTGCATGAGTGCACCCCATTCCTGGGAACGGCGAGTGGGGTGGATTCCTGTATGTATGTATGTATGTATGTATGTATGTGTATATATCAGGACATGCGCTCAAAGCTGTAGAGTCCATAATTTGAAGTCCAATTACATTGATGTAGCGCAGCACCTACCCAGTATGTCCCAACCTCAGGCATAGTTTGTACTTCTTAAAGTATTGTTAAACCCTATATCATACCTCACAACTGTCCCGATTTTAGCAGAACAGTTCCTCTATTCGGACACTGTCCTGCTGTCCCACCTAAGGGCTGCAGTGTCCAGCGAGGGGGTTGGGAGAGCCTTTGCTCACCCGCTGCTCTGCAAAGCTGCAAGCAATCACCGACTAGATGGCGTGCGCAGTGCAAGGAGGTTGATTCGGGGGCTGCTCTGGGAGCATGCCCCCAAAATGTAGACTAAGTGGCAAAGCCCCTCCCACTTGAGGCCATGCCCCTTAACGATGCTGCACGCCTTTGGCTCGCAAAGGTCCCGGTCTTTGATATGAAAAAGTTGGGAAGTATGCTATATATGCAAGGTGTGACTATATTTAAACAACAAGACTGAGGCTTTAATTTACATTTAATTATATTACGTACATTTTAACTCCGCTCCCTTCTATGTACTCCCTTTCTGCATCCACAGACTGTTGAAATCTGCTGCCAGCTGTCTCAACAGTTTTAACATTTTCTTCTTTACCTCAGTAACTGATGCAAAAACTTGCTTCCTTGTGTACAGATTTGAAGAGAAAGAAGTCACACGGTGCTATTTTGGTAACTATGGAGAATATTCTAGCGCTGCAATCTGTTTCTTAGCCAAATATGTATTCACTGAGAGAGGGTTGTGTCTATGTTCCCTTCGTGATCAGGACCTGGAAGTTACATAACGAGAGGGCAGGAGAGAACTTCCGCCCTTACAGCACCTAAATGTTTTTTTCCGTTTGTTTGAGGTTACATTGTTTTTTTCTATGCACCATTGGACCCTCGTGGGCTCGCCACGCTTCGGGCACGGTGTCTCGCTTTGCTCACCACAGATTACTATTCTAAATAGTTTTGACATGGACCCAGGGGCTTATGGGAAAGGTCCTCCCCACGAAGGGAAACTAGACGCTACCCTGAGAGAGCTGTATGAGCTGGTGCATTGTCCTTATGGGGGATGAAAGCATTTTTCCAGAATGCTGGCCTCTTTCTTCTGATTCTTCATTGCAACGTTTCTAGAACATTTCTATAGTAACGTTTATTCACTGTTGCGCCTTCTGGTACCCAGCCTTCCAAAATAACACTCTGGATATTAAAGAAAACAATTAACATAGCTTGTAATTTGGATTTGCTTTGATTGCTTTTTTCATTCTTGGTGATGATGATGTTTTCCAGTGCATGGACTGGCGTTTTGTCTCAGGATCGTACTGGAAGATCCATGTTTCATCACAGGTAATAAGTGCTTGAATTTGTTCCAAAATGTCTACAGATTTGTTTCGAATCTCTTTCTGCTAGGCAGTGAGAAGCTTTGGAACCATTTTAGCACAGACTTTTGTCATGTTAAGATCTTGATGCAAAACTTGGCTAACAGTTTTCTTGTCAATGTTTACCATTTCTGCTATCATTTAAATGCAGAGTCAGTGGCCAAATTGAACATTTTTAAAAAAAAATTCCCACATTTTTTGACGGGCAAGGCCTTCCAGGATGTTCATCATTTTCAACATTCTCACGACCGTCACTAAATATTTTGTGCCACTCAATCACGTGCACGTGACAAGCAGTCTGCCCCATATGCCTTGGTTAGCATACGGAAATATTCGGTGGGCGTTTTCAATTTAACTAAAAAATTGAAGTTAACATGTTGCTCTACTTTTGAACTACGCATTTTTACGATGCACGGGAAAAACACAGCTTCTTCGTGACAGCAAACAGAGGGGTGAAACTTACAAAACTGTTTTGGGATAGCCCAAGGACAATGTTAGCCCACTCCCTTTTAAGTTTTAACTCACCCAGTATGGTTTATTTTTTTTACAAGTACTGCCTGGTGCAGAAGCCCGGAGAGGAGAAGCAGATGGATAATTCAGAGGGCAGGGTCGTGCCTCACCCCTATCACTGTAAATCCTGCACCTTACGGTTCTTTGGAGGAGTCTTATCCTTGGCTTGCTGTACTTGAAGTTTAATTATTTCATCATCACAAAGCGCTAAAGTAACCATCACAACTCTTAAGTAAACATATATGAGCAGTTGTGATATAGGAAGACATCATTTTAAGACATCATGTGAAGCACTGGCAAAGCCCATGTATTTATCAACCTGCTCTCTGGGGGTATTTCAGACTTGATTGTAGATGTGCTAAATGTAGCACATCTACGATCACTTTCACAGACACAGCGCAGGGCCAGTCCGCCCGCCCGCATGTCTGGCTCTGCCCCCCAGCACAGGTACAAAAGCATTGCACGGCGGAGATGCTTTTGTACCTGAAGAGTAGCTGCAGGGAGCTACCCATCGCTCTCCGAGTCGCAGCGGCTGCGTGTGATGTCACCCACGTGGTACGGGCACACTTGCGTTGCCCGGACCGCTCCCCCAAAACGGCGGCCCAGCGCCGCCGGCCCGTCCTCTTTCGCCCAGCAACCACCTCTGCCTGTCAATCAGGCAGAGGCGATCACTGGGCTGAGATGCCGATCGCATCTCTGGCATGCGCAATTCAGACCTGATCGCCCTCTGTGCGGGAGGCAATCACGAGACCACCTGTCGGGATCCCGGCGGGCACAATGCCGATGCTGGGATCCCGACAGGCAGTGATCCCACTGTCGGGATTATGGCAGCCGGGATCCTGGCCGCCGGTAAACCGTATATATTCCCTGTGTGCAGTATATTTCTGTTAACCTGTGTTATAAGCAAATCATTCAGACTAGCTTTCCACTGACACAGACAGTCAAGATAAAGAAACACCACCCTTCTATAGTAAGTAGCTGCTAGAAAATGTATGCTTTAGATAAAGGACAGTACAAACAATGGAAAGATTGCTTAAGTAGTTAAGGCATCAGTTACTTCAAGATTATAATTTTCAGCAAGCAATGATATTGATGTATATTAATGTCCATATGAAGCTTTAGATGCTCTTTAAGTGTATTTTGCTGTTGCTGTCTTTAGTTACATTTTTCTTCCAAAACAAATGTGCAATGACATACATGTTGAATTCAGTGAATTTGTCATTATTTCCTGCAAGTCCTCCAGTTGAGCCCTCACCACTTTCATTCACCACTCCACCATATCTCCTTCCCAGACTACCATGCAACTTAAGCTCTCAGAAAGGGCCCTTTTTGGGAATAGTAACCTGTAGCGAGCGAAGTGGAGCTAGCCACCTTGCCCGAAGCGTGGCAAACAAAGCAAGCCGTCAAGGGTACACATTTGTACTGATGGTGGTCATATAACATGGAATATACAATATTTGGCTTAAAAAAAAAATGCAAAAAACTTGCATTGACCATTTTGTGCTGAACTTTTGTACCCGTTGACCTAATGAATGTCGACGATCTGTCATCGACCTATTGACTGTCTATCTAGACATTGTATATTTATTATACCACACCCCATTTCTCCTGTCCTTGCTACTAGTGCTCATTGTCTTTTGTCCTCTTGTACCTTTAAGTGACTCTGACAGTGTTTGCTCACCATGGATCATTGAGAGCTGTTTGCCTTCCCCTTGCTACTCACAACCACATACTCATTCAACCAATCTACATGTTGCCTCTCCTTGTTGCATGACTCCTTGGTTTTGCTGCAGTGTCTTTATTCATGCTTTGTTCTTATGGATTTGGTATGATATTTCGATGGAAGGGATGCCAGCGGTCATAATGCCGACAGCGGCATACCGACCATCAGTATACCAACAGCCCCTCAAAAAGTACCCTAACCCCCCCTTCTGGGTGCCTAACCCTCCCAGGAGGTGTCTAACCCTCTCTGGTGGTACCAAACCTTAACCCTCCCTTCCCCGCTGCCTAAATCTAACCCTCCAAGCATTGTGCCTAACTTAACCTCCCCTTTTAAGTGCCTAACCCTATCTCCCCCTCCCCGGTACCTACGCTCCCCCTTCCCGTTCATGCACCCTAACCCCCTTCTAATGCCTAAACCTAACCTCCCACGCCCCGCGGCAGGACGCCAGCACATCCCGCTAAAAGAGCGGTCGGGAATCCAGCGTCTCTATTTCGGCTGGCGGGATTCTGCCTTTATGTACTATATTTATGCTATGTATTTATTTTACTTGTTTTTATGTCCACCCCATGTTAGTCTCTGAATGCATCTTGTGGCGCCTAATAAATAAGACATTCTAACTATGTCACACATAATATAGAATTAGGTTCACTTAAGTTTCTGTGACCTCGTAAGTCCCATTTGTTGCAAGAGAGTGTATGACAGATCTGTACGCAGTAAGCTGTACATTAATAATATACAAAGACGCTTCTCTAATGTATTATGAAGGCCACTTGTTCTACAGTATTTGGTGGTGAATTTACTGATATTATATATATAAATGTAAACTGTCATAAACATCAAGATTGCATGTGATTATGACTTGTAAGGTTATTAAATATTAGAAATAGAAGTATTCCATACCTACCAACATTGTCCCAGAAGTAATTGCAACAGATTAACGGCCTTATTCAGGTTTTTAGCAAACCAAAAAAGTAAGCAATTGGGCAAACCATTGGCCTAATTCAGACCTGATCGTAGCAGCAAATTTGTTAGCAGTTGGGCAATACCATGTGCACTGCAGGTGTGGCAGATATAACATTTGCAGAGAGAGTTAGATTTGGGTGGGTTATTTTGTTTCTGTGCAGGGTAAGTACTGGCTGGTTTATTTTTACACTGCAATTTAGATTTTAGTTTGAACACACCACACCCAAATCTAACTCTCGCTGCAAATGTTATGGTTTTGCCCAACTGCTAACAAATTTGCTGCTGCGTTCAACTCTGAATTACCCCCCATGTGCAGTGCAGGTGAGGCAGATATAACGTGCAGAGACAGTTAGATTTGGGTGGGGTGTGTTCAAACAGAAATCTAAATTGCAGTGTAGAAATTAAGCAGCCAGTATTTACCCTGCACAGAAACAATATAACCCACCCAAATCTAAATCTATCTGCACGTTACATCTGCAACAATTGCTTACTTTTTTGGTTTGCTAACAAACCTGAATAACCCCCTAAGTGTGCCACCTCTATGTGGCCATATACATGCATTAGGAGGTATTGTCTATCCACATTAAGGGGCCCCCAACTCACTGTATGATGTCCCCACACACCATGGTGAGCAAGGACATAACACCAACTTCTTCTGTGTGGAGACAGATGTGCTGACTGGTGGGGCAGTGTGTCTGCCTAAATCGGGACTGGTGGGATTTATACTATGTGTAAAAACATAACCAATGTAAAAGAAACATGTTTATATGTTTAGGAAAATGACTAAGACTTGCAATCAATCCCATTAATAATTAATATGTGGATCATTTACAAGACCATCCCTTGGACAATAAAAAGCTCAATAAATCATGTTCTGTCTTTAAATGTTTATTTAGTTTTACACATCTGTACACAGAGGAGAGCTTGTAGCAAGAGAGTACCCAGAAAACTAAGGCACAGTTTAGAGAACGTTACTATTATGGATATGACATGTAACCATGTTCTAATCTCTGCTTGTGTGAAGAGTAAAACGCGTACATCAGCTTATGAGATCATTGTTTTCCTTTTATAACATTAGTTCGATGTTCATTTGTGTTTACAATTTCAACTTTGAATTTATCATATGTGCTCTGTCTGTAATCGGGTCATTTTGTCTGTGATGCATATATTATCTTTGGGGAATACTTTGATTTATACAAAAAATTCTGAATAACTAGCAGTTCACATTTGTTTACTACCTTCTATTAAACTGTTAAGATAACAAGTTCCCGAATACCTATTGCCTTAATACATCATCACTGCAATCCTATTGAACTGAGACAACATAGGAAGGTGGTGAGTGTTATTGTTGACCTTATACGCTACTACCAGATGATCTAGCCATTGAACCCAAAGGTCCAGGGAATAGCCTGAAACTAAGGGTTCTATGTACTAAGCCTTAGGGGGGTATTCACTTACCTGCAAAGAAGCATTGGGAGCGGAAAACGGACGGTTTTCTTTATTTTTTCCGATGTTCCTTTGATATTTTTATGGGGCTATCCAGTTAGGCAGGTCTGAGGCAGGTGAAACAAAATCCCAGATAAGCAGCATCTCGCGCCGGCTTATCTGGGCTAATTTAATAGCCCCCCTCCCCCCAGTGACACAATTACCCATGATCATTGATCGCGGGTAATTGAACACCCCCCTTGGAGAGAGATAAAGTGGACGGAGATAAAGTACCAGCCATTCAGCTCCTAACTGCCATTTTTCATTGTAACATAGCAGTTAGGAGTGATTGGCTGGTACATTGGGGGATATTTAATAAAACATAATTATCTCATAAAAGCTGGAAAATGTAAACTTTATGTTCTCTGGGGATGAAGATAAATATCTCCTCTCCAGTGGCAGTTGCAGCACAGTCCATAATTCAAACAGGAGGAGCCACACAAACTGCCAGTGAGTCCCGAACAGCAATGTCTGGCAGTGTTTAGGGTGGCAGTTGGTGTGGCTTCCCTATGTGAATTGTGGACTGCGCTGCAACTGCCACTGGAGAGGAGATATTTATCTTCATCTCCAGAGAACATAAATATAAAATTTTCCAGCTTTTCTGACATAATTATGTTTTATTAAATATCCCTCTTTATCTCTGTCCATTTTATCTCTCTCAAAGGCTTAGTAAATAAACCCCTAAATTCTTTAAGCGCTGTCTTCAGAATGCAGGAGTTGAGCTGTATATTCAGCCTTACCGCTGACAGACTGTATTATTGGGCAGCTTCCCTAATTACATTTTCTTAGCAAATTGCAAAGGGGAAAGAGAACATCATTATTCTATTTTGTGTTTTGTTTTTTTGGGGGGGCGCGTTGGCACATCTGTACAATTAGGCCACACACCCTGCAGTACCCAGGCCTGGCTCCACTCTCTACGGCCCTGGTGATAGGTGATCTTTAAACAATAGTTATGGCAGACCAGGACACGCTAGAACAAGATAACATTCTCTAAAGCTTGCAGGGGCTTTTCTTAAGATTCATATTAGGAAATGCTGTTTTATTAGAAGTATGTTAACTGAAACTGTAAATATTAGTGGTACATACAAGAACTGTTAAATAATTTCATGTTGGGATAAGCTGGAAATGAGTAATCACTCTGTGCTCTTAGCACAACATAATTCTGATGATTATATGAGCCTGCTATTTTTCATTTACCAGTATACACAGATAGTTTCTTTATTTTCAATCAATCACCTATTTAGTAAAACTATGGTGTTCTATTACCTCAAGTGATTTATAAAGCTGCTCTAAATCATCCATACATGTCAGCATTCTTATGCATTGATTTTCTCCTTAGATCTTGTTTTCTGGTTGTGTAGCAGCTGACAAACCTATTTACCAGTGTTAGAATGCCTTGTGTATGACAGCGTTGCAGTCTCCTGTGTAAGCACTGTCAGTTTGGCACTGATAGGTGGTGGTTTATGAAGCATGTGTTTACTGCCAGCTATGGGGTGATAGTACTGAAAAGATTGGTTGCCTCTTCTGAAACATCTAATTTCCCTCATCATGCTGTTATTAATAGATGTTTACTGTGCCTCACACCAGTGACCACATATGTGTAAAACATTTGTTTGTAATTATATCTGCTGTCAAACAAATCTCTGCCTCTATTCCTTTTATTTAGGAGACTGTATGCGCTGACAGTACATATGTCTGAAGAATGGTGTCATGCAAGATCAGCTTTTAGAGGGGAGAATTCTTTGTTTTATTTATTTGTATAGCATTTTTAGTATTTATCAATATGACTAGAGCGCTCTACCCATACTTACCTACATTATAATCTTCCCAGGGAAAAGATGCAGATGGGCAGTAACAGGGCTGGGGTCGAGCTAGTCATGTCATTAGGCCCCGCCCATCACAGGACATTTGGCTCATATTTACGTAAGGGTGAGGCCAAAATTACGTATTTTCATAGAAACTCGTCACTAGGGCCCCTTGCCCTGCTCAGGAACCCCTGGACTCTCGTTATTTATCTCCCCATTCTACCCACTTCACTAGGAAGTGGGCAGGATGAGGGAGGTATGCCCACTCTTTCGGGACTTTGGGGGACTGCCCTAAATATCAGGGAATCCAGAAGAGTAGGCAAGTATGGCTCTTTCATTGTGGTGATAGTATGTTTAAGATAATCACCATAATTAAGACGCTTCATTTGCTACAAACTAGTGGATATACAGTTGTGCTCATAAGTTTACATACCCTAGCAGAATTTGTGATTTTCTGGCCATTTGTCAGAGAATATGAATGATAACTCACAAACTTTTCTTTCACTCATGGTTAGTGGTTGGGTGAAGCCATTTATTGTCAAACAACTGTGTTTACTTGTTTTAAATCATAATGACAACAGAAACTACCCAAATGACCCTGATCAAAAGTTTACATACCCTGGAGATTTTGGCCTGATAACATGCACACAAGTTGACACAAACGGGTTTGAATGGCTACTAAAGGTAACCATCCTCACCTGTGATCTGTTTGCTTGTAATTAGTGTGTGTGTATAAAAGGTCAGTGAGTTTCTGGACTCCTGAAAGACCCTTGCATCTTTCATCCAGTGCTGCACTGACGTGTCTGGATTCTGAATTATGGGGAAAGCAAAAGAATTGTCAAAGGATCTGCGGGAAAAGGTAATTGAACTGTATAAAACAGGAAAGGGATATAAAAAGATATCCAAGCAATTGAGAATGCCAATCAGCAGTGTTCAAACTCTAATTAAGAAGTGGAAAATGAGGGATTCTGTGGAAAGCAAATCACGGTCAGGTAGACCAACAAAGATTTCAGCCACAACTGCCAGGAAACTTGTTTGGGATGCAAAGAAAAATCCACAAATAACTTCAGCTGAAATACAGGACTCTCTGAAAAAAAGTGGTGTGGTTGTTTCAAGATGCACAATAAGGAGGCATTTGAAGAAAAATGGGCTGCATGGTCGAGTCGCCAGAAGAAAGCCATTACTACGCAAATGCCACAAAGCATCCCGCTTACAATACTCCAAACAGCACAGAGACAAGCCTCAAAACTTCTGGAACAAAGTCATTTGGAGTGATGAGAGCAAAATTGAACTTTTTGGCCACAACCATAAACGTTACATTTGGAGAGGAGTCAACAAAGCCTATGATGAAAGGTACACCATTCCTACTGTGAAACACGGAGGTGGATCGCTGATGTTTTGGGGATGTGTGAGCTACAAAGGCACTGGAAACTTGGTCAAAATTGATGACAAGATAAATGCAGCATGTTATCAGAAAATACTGGAGGAAAATTTGCACTCATCAGCCCGGAAGCTGCGCATGGGACGTACTTGGACGTTCCAACATGACAATGATCCAAAACACAAGGCCAAGTCAACCTGTCATTGGCTACAGCAGAATAAAGTGAAGGTTCTGGAGTGGCCATCTCAGTCTCCTGACCTCAATATCATTGAGCCACTCTGGGGAGATCTCAGACGTGCAGTTCATGCAAGACAGCCCAAGAATTTACAGGAACTGGAGGCTTTTTGCCAAGAAGAATGGGCAGCTTTACCATCTGAGAAAATAAAGAGCCTCATCCACAACTACCACAAAAGACTTCAAGCTGTCATTGATGTTAAAGGGGGTAATACACGGTATTAAGAACTGGGGTATGTAAACTTTTGATCGGGATCATTTGGGTAGTTTCTGTTGTCATCATGATTTAAAAAGAGTAAACACAGTTGTTTGACAATAAATGGCTTCACCCAACCACTAACCATGAATGAAAGAAAAGTTTGTGAGTTATCATTCATATTCTCTGACAAATGGCCAGAAAATCACAAATTCTGCTAGGGTATGTAAACTTATGAGCACAACTGTATAACCATAGAATCCTTGGATATGGCATAGGCCAGGGGGGGGCTGCCAGACTTTTGGAAAATAAAAGCTGACAAACTGTCTGCAAAGTAGGCACACAAAAAAGGGGGCATCGTATTGCTGTGTGGGGGACTGTTCCACTAAAATCACTCATTGGCCTCCACAGGAAAAGGGTAGAGTATGTAACCATCCCGCATCCATCCTCCTTCGAAGTAAAATGTGCACAACTCTGAGAGAAATAGAAAATTACATAATTTTAGCCCTACCCTCTTTTCTTGATCCTTTGAGTGATTTATTCACAGTGTCGGGAGAGCCTGGGAGCAGTAAAGAATCTCTGAGACTGCTGTGCACACTCTCACAGTGACGGAAACTGGCATGCAAAATATGATTGGGCAAGGCGAGTCAGAGATGTTTAACATATTGCATTTCTAAGACAGATCGCTGATCATTGATATCTGCCGATTGGCATTGGGGAATCACGGCGCTGATGTATTATACATCATGATACATGATGTATGATACATTACCGCTGCTGCAGATGTGTACTCATCAGCGTCAGTTTCTACAGTACATTTGGGAAATAGGGCCATTGCCACTGGCCATGCTGTCTGGTCCAGAGGAGGAAAGTCCCTGCACCAACCGGGTCCCGGCACCTGCACAGTGGAGCTGACTGGATCCGAGATTTTCGAATGCACATAATTGGCAGCTTAACTGCACATGCATAAGCCCCCGACTTCTATAGACTGCATTGGCTGCAGCCCACAGAAGCTGGCTAGCAGGGAGACGGACCAAACGGGGTGGCTTCCTACAACTCTCTTCTAATTGCAGCCTGGTCTGGCAGTCCCAGAGAAAATAAACACCTTGCAATTGGGCTGCCTGTCTTGCGGGTAACTGGCAAGTGGGACTTCTAATAGTAAGTTACTGCCAGTCACAGTGTAGCCAGTGCAGTCACGGACTGCAACTGGCTCACTGCAGCAGCCAGTGGCGGATCCAGGGGGGGCACTCAGGCCCGTGCCCCCCCTGTCATTTGTGGCCCCATCCGTCCCCCGTCCCCCCCCCGCTTGTGTCACTGAGACACGCTGCCGCTCAGTCCAGCGGCAGCGTGTCTCAGCTGTCAGGAGGAGAGCGCGGCTATCTGGCGGCGTGTTGCGGACTTCAAACCAGCCGCCGGTTCGTGAGCCAATCAGAGCTCGCGGACCGGCAGCCAATCAGGAGCCGCCGGTCCACGAGCTCTGATTGGCTCACGAACTGGCGGCTAGTTTGAAGTCCTACACGCCACCAGACATAGCCGCGCTCTCCTCCTGACACCCTCAGAGCCAGGCAGAGAAGCAGCAGCAGCAGTAAGCAGCTGCAGAACTGCTGTGGGGGCATTTGTATACCTGCTGTGGGGGCATTTGTATACCTGGCACTGTGAGGGCAATTGTATACCTGGCACTGTGGGGGCAATTGTTTACCTGGCACTGTGAGGGCAATTGTTTACCTGGCACTGTGGGGGCATTTGTATACCTGACACTGTGGGGGCATTTTTGGATCTGGCACTGTAGGGGCATTTGTGGATCTGGCACTGTGGGTGCAATTGTGGATTTGGCACTGCACTATTGGGGGCATATGTCTGTGTATCATGTCTCATTTTAATTGGCCACACTCACTAAATGACTGCGGGCATTACTACAGGCAACATTACTACTAGGGGCAATACGGGCATTGCATAAGGGGCACCACTACTATGGGGTCTATATAAGGGGCACTACCAGTACAGTGGACATTGCATAATGAGCGCTACAACTGTGGGCATTGTATAAGAAGCGCCACCTCACATGCGCCGAAGCCGCACGCAAATGTACTTCCCCTTCCATGGTGCCCCCCCCCCCTATCATTTTCTTCTGGATCCGTCCCGGGCAGCAGCTGATTTTCATGGGGGCTGCAGCACATACTGCAGGTAAAATCCACCACTGGCCCTCATACACTATTGCTACAGCTGTGCAGAACAGCCCTTCTCTGCATGTCAGGTCCCATGCGACTGACTTAATCATAGTACATTGTGGTAAAACCACTTCACAAGTCTACACTGATTTATTTAATGTGAAACTTTTTTTTATCCAATATAGATTTTATTGAAGCTTGAAGAAATAACAACATACATTGAAATAAGACAATAGGGTGTAAAGGAGGACAAGTAGTGGTGGGGAGATACCACATATGCAACAATGTACGGGTCAAAATGTGCAACACTTTTACATCTGTGTGCAAATTAGTCTGATTCTGTATACAAAGTGCTACAATGCTGCAGCTTTTTTTTCATGCCAATTTCCGTTGTGCTTCATCTTCGACTACATACAGTATTTAAATCTAATTCCTGTGCAGTGAAAATCGTAGCCCGCTGTCACTGGTACAGGTTGAGTGATGTTTCGCTGTGTCTGCAGTGTGAATAAGATGCAAATTGAAAATAAATGTTGCTACACTACCCCTCTCAGCATGGCTCACTTGTACCAGGTGTCTTGCGCTGCATGGTGTATTCAGGCTAGGTCTGAATACCCATACATAACTTGCATCTCCGGGCACCGGAGCTGAGTACCCTATGTAAAGTAACATAAGAGTTAAGTAAAAATAGAAAACTGGCCATTCTATTCACTAATGTTTTTGTAGTTTTGCTTAGGAAAAATGTTGTGACCCCTAGACTTGTCGCAGGTCCTAACAGTGCAACTCCTTAAGTTGTGGCGCTGTTTTTTGTGGCTTGCCGAGTGAGCCCAGACATGCTGCTGCCTAACGTGGCACCTGAAACAGAGGTCTTGTCAAAAACATTTTTTCCTGTATGATTAGATTAACCAACAAGATAACGAACATAAAACTTTACATCAAGAAAAAAAAATACAAAAAAATAAATAAAAATAAATAAATATATATATATATATAAATGCAGGAATGGTTGTGCAATCAATGTCCTTAAATCTCCTGATTTTTAGTCCACAATTCAATCGATGCAAGTGCTGGCACTTCAATAAACAGCGTAACCACAGCTGTACTGTTCCAATGTGCACTAAAAAAGAGTGAAGGCGCACTCAATGAGCAAGTATAACAGGTAATTTAATACAATGATAAAAGCTCACATACATCTCAGTTTAAAACAGCCGGCTCACGAACAAATCCATAGTGCCTCCGGATAGCAACTGGTGAATCGTTCTCTGCCGCTCAATCAGCAAATGGTCTCCTCAGCGTGTATGCTCATGGACTCAGCAACAAACTCCGATCGCTCAGAGCTGTCCTTCCCGGCCACGCCCAACGCGTTTCGTCACTGCCGGACTTCGTCAGGGGGTGTGGTCTAAATCCCTCTGACTCTCATTTTTATATCACATATACCAATCAATTAATTATCAAAAAACTATAAATTTTCACTATTTCGTGCCATACGCACTTCTGTAATATATCTAAAGATTAATTTACACAAATATACACTTTATTAATCAATCAGCTAAGAGAATAAAACCTTCTTATTCAGCATAAAAAATCTGCTAATCATTTTTAACAATATTGCTCCTTAATAGAGAATCAATCAATTACCTTAATTAAAAAACACACACAGATGTCACAAAAGAAACGATTCCATGACGATCACCATAAAAATCATCATTTAACATTTTCAATATTAAGAGATTTGATTGTATCGGCTTCATTAGGCTTTCACAATAATTCATACAGAAAAAGAACTCAGCATTGTATATAATCTGTAACTACGAGAAACTGACATGAGCAGACCCAGTCTCTGACGTAACACCAGCTGAAACCAAATCTTCTCGCGATACAAGTACAGCTGCCGGAAGCCGCACCGATATCCCGATCCGATAATTGAGCTCAGCGGAGCCACGCCAGACACCGGTTACATTAAAAATGCACTCAATCCATCCACATCAGACCCGTATTCCACTATTGCGGACAATTGTACCTATGAACTAACATTTGATACTTAAAAAAGAGAGAGAGACATAATAAAGAAAAAACGGGCATAATAAAGAAAAGACACTATCATATACGGACCCCACATTCTAATACGATCGCTCCATAACCTCTATAAAGCTCAATATTATACACATTGATACAAATCCTAGTGGTTAGAGAAATTACTTCATTAATCATGTAGAAACGGTACTATATCATAAGTCTCATTTAAACCATATGGTGAAAGGGTATTTAATCTATGGATCCAAAATGTTTCTCTCTTGCTTAATTGTTTCAGGACATCTCCACCCCTTTCTGTCAGTACAACATGTTCTAATGCTTTAAACGTAAATTTATCTAAAGAAGAATTACAACATTTAATAAAGTGTCTGGGAACACTATGATTAGTTAATTTGTTGACAATACTACGTACATGCTCTAATATTCTTAGTTTCAGCTGACGTTTAGTTTTTCCTATATATCTAATCCCACAGCCACATTGTAGCATATAAATAACACACGTTGTCTGACAATTAATAAACCCCTTTATGTCCCATGATTCTATGTTGTCTGTACTGAAAATCTTTTTTCTATCTTTACTTACATATTTACATACTTTGCACTTATTGCAAGGGAAACATCCGTTTATATTATCCAGCCATGAATTCTCTTTCACCGTTTTTAGTTTCGTTGGTGCCAACTTATTCTTTAACGTAGTTGCTCGTCTAAAAACTAGCTGTGGTTTTTGAGGGAGTATTTTATTCAAAACGGGGTCTAATTTTAACACATCCCAGTGTTTACTGATGATATCCCTTATCTCTCGATTCTTAGAATTAAAACCTGTAATAAAAGGAATAAAAGTATTATCTTTTGGTTTCTTTTCTTTATACCTTAATAAATCACATCTATTCATACTTCTAACCTTATCCTTACATTTAGAAATGAGTTTATCAGGATATTGTTTTTCCAGAAATCTTTCTTTATATTTTAAAGCTTGTTCATCAAATTTGGCTATATTTGTACAGTTGCGTCTAATTCTAATGAACTGTGACAGCGGGATATTATCCACCCAATTTCTTAAATGACAGCTTCCGTAGTGTATATAATTATTACTGTCCACTTCCTTAATATGGGTGTATGTTTCAATTTTATCTCCACATACCCATTCGCTTGTATCCAACACCAAATCTAAATACTCTATTTTTTCTTTCTGGAAATTAGACGTGAACCTTAGATTATATGTATTACAGTTTAAATTATCTATAAAGATCTCAAACGATTCTTTGTCCCCTTGCCACACTATTAGCACATCATCTATGTACCGTTTATACAATTTAATATTATCTTTAAACATAGTATTCGTTTCTATAACTTCCTCCTCCCATTTACCAAGGTATAAATTAGCGAAACTAGGGGCATATGGCGTCCCCATCGCTGTCCCGTGTTGCTGGATATAAAACTGATTATTAAATAAAAAATAATTATTTTTCAAAACAAACATAATACAATCAAGAATAAATTTTCTTAGTTCACAACTGAGGGTTTCATCTCTCTCCAGATAATAATGAACGGCTTCTATCCCTTTCTGGTGGGGTATACTCGTGTACAAAGACTCCACGTCTATTGTACACCAGTTATACCCCTCCTCCCATTTGAATACATCCAGACAATTCAGTACAGACGTAGAATCCTTTAAATATGAATTAAGTCCACTCACATACTTTTTAATATATATGTCCACAAATTCTGACAGTCTTGCAGTGGCGGACTCCATTCCGGAGATTATTGGCCGCCCTGGAGGCTTTTCTAATCTCTTATGGATTTTAGGCAGTTGATAAAATTGAGCTATCCTTGGATGTGGGTTAAAAATATAATTATATTCTTCTCGATTAATACAATCTCCAGCAATTCCACCCTCCAAAAGAGACTTTAAATCATCTATGATCCTAGAACTCGGATCACTATCCAATTTGGCATATGTTACTTCATCCTTTAAAATTCTAAACGACTCCTCCATATAATCTTGTTTATTTTGTACTACAATGCCCCCTCCTTTATCAGCCATTTTTATTATGACCCCATAGTTACTTTCCAAAGTTTTTATTGCATTTCTCTCCCCTCTATCTAGATTATCCGAACCTTTCTTAATATCAGTGCATAATTTTTTAAAATCTTTCTGTATTAAATTAGAAAACGTTTCTACATAACTTCCCCGGGATTCTAAAGGATAATAGGTTGATTTGGGCTTCAATCCTGTTCTATTAATATTCTCATTGTTTTTAAGAATCGCTCCTGTTTTTAGATCATTTTTTAAAAAATGTCTCTTTAATGTTAAAGTGCGTATATACTTATTTGCATCAATAAATAACTGGAAACTACTGGGCTCATTTTTAGGTGCAAACGATAACCCTTTGGACAATAATTTAATCTCATTAGTTGTCAATTTATATGTAGATAAATTGAAAATACCAGTAGGGGTAGTTAGACCTCCCTTCTTATTTTGTTTATTCTTGCCTCCTCTCTGTCCTCTCTTACATCTTCTTGATTTTTTCTCTTTAGGCCCGGGCTGTTCAGGGATTTTTCTAGTGGATATTTCCTGTCTCTCCAATTGGTACCTCTCCTTAAAAAATGTTGATTAGCGTTATTAGGGGATTCCAAAGTTTTATATCTATTAGATGTTTGTATCTCAAACCTTTCTTGTTGATAAGACCCTTTCCCACTTCTACTATAGGGCACCTTTTGCCAGCCGTTATTCCTATAAGTACCCATAGATTTCTCTCTATCTTGTTTATAGTTCCAATTCCTCACTTTATCGTTCCTGTAATCTTCTAGATCTCTCTTGAATTTTTTAACTTTAACCTCAATCGTTTCTTTTTCTGCTTTTTCTACTTTAAAATCAATGTCCCTTTTAATGTCTTTGAATTCTTTCATATCCCTAACTGGTTCCATCTTAGTCTCCAATTCAGCTATATCTCTATCAACTTCAAAAATTTCCCTTTTTCTCTCATGTATAATCAATTTCATTAATTCGTTAGAACAATTATCCAATATTTTATACCAACAATCTAAGAATTCTTTTCTCTCATTGCCAAATGTTGGAGCTTTAGTAATTCTTAGTCCACGTGGTATCCTTTCTGATTCTATATAATTTTCAAGAGTGGTAATTTCCCAACTAATTCTCATTTCCTTCATTAAAAGCTTTTCAGTTTGGTTACACAATGAATCTAGATCACAATCCTTAGTATCAATTCTCTTATTTCCTAGAAAATCATTAAATCTTTTATGACATTCTTCAAAACGTCTTATTCTCTTATCCATTTCAAACGAGTTATAGACCACAGTAATTGGCACAAGAAGGACAATAAATAACAGATAATGAAAAGAGGTAGAACAGATGGCAACAAACCAGTTGGTTGAAAATGAACACAAATGCAGGAATGGTTGTGCAATCAATGTCCTTAAATCTCCTGATTTTTAGTCCACAATTCAATCGATGCAAGTGCTGGCACTTCAATAAACAGCGTAACCACAGCTGTACTGTTCCAATGTGCACTAAAAAAGAGTGAAGGCGCACTCAATGAGCAAGTATAACAGGTAATTTAATACAATGATAAAAGCTCACATACATCTCAGTTTAAAACAGCCGGCTCACGAACAAATCCATAGTGCCTCCGGATAGCAACTGGTGAATCGTTCTCTGCCGCTCAATCAGCAAATGGTCTCCTCAGCGTGTATGCTCATGGACTCAGCAACAAACTCCGATCGCTCAGAGCTGTCCTTCCCGGCCACGCCCAACGCGTTTCGTCACTGCCGGACTTCGTCAGGGGGTGTGGTCTAAATCCCTCTGACTCTCATTTTTATATCACATATACCAATCAATTAATTATCAAAAAACTATAAATTTTCACTATTTCGTGCCATACGCACTTCTGTAATATATCTAAAGATTAATTTACACAAATATACACTTTATTAATCAATCAGCTAAGAGAATAAAACCTTCTTATTCAGCATAAAAAATCTGGTAATCATTTTTAACAATATTGCTCCTTAATAGAGAATCAATCAATTACCTTAATTAAAAAACACACACAGATGTCACAAAAGAAACGATTCCATGACGATCACCATAAAAATGTTGTAATTCTTCTTTAGATAAATTTACGTTTAAAGCATTAGAACATGTTGTACTGACAGAAAGGGGTGGAGATGTCCTGAAACAATTAAGCAAGAGAGAAACATTTTGGATCCATAGATTAAATACCCTTTCACCATATGGTTTAAATGAGACTTATGATATAGTACCGTTTCTACATGATTAATGAAGTAATTTCTCTAACCACTAGGATTTGTATCAATGTGTATAATATTGAGCTTTATAGAGGTTATGGAGCGATCGTATTAGAATGTGGGGTCCGTATATGATAGTGTCTTTTCTTTATTATGCCCGTTTTTTCTTTATTATGTCTCTCTCTCTTTTTTAAGTATCAAATGTTAGTTCATAGGTACAATTGTCCGCAATAGTGGAATACGGGTCTGATGTGGATGGATTGAGTGCATTTTTAATGTAACCGGTGTCTGGCGTGGCTCCGCTGAGCTCAATTATCGGATCGGGATATCGGTGCGGCTTCCGGCAGCTGTACTTGTATCGCGAGAAGATTTGGTTTCAGCTGGTGTTACGTCAGAGACTGGGTCTGCTCATGTCAGTTTCTCGTAGTTACAGATTATATACAATGCTGAGTTCTTTTTCTGTATGAATTATTGTGAAAGCCTAATGAAGCCGATACAATCAAATCTCTTAATATTGAAAATGTTAAATGATGATTTTTATGGTGATCGTCATGGAATCGTTTCTTTTGTGACATCTGTGTGTGTTTTTTAATTAAGGTAATTGATTGATTCTCTATTAAGGAGCAATATTGTTAAAAATGATTAGCAGATTTTTTATGCTGAATAAGAAGGTTTTATTCTCTTAGCTGATTGATTAATAAAGTGTATATTTGTGTAAATTAATCTTTAGATATATTACAGAAGTGCGTATGGCACGAAATAGTGAAAATTTATAGTTTTTTGATAATTAATTGATTGGTATATGTGATATAAAAATGAGAGTCAGAGGGATTTAGACCACACCCCCTGACGAAGTCCGGCAGTGACGAAACGCGTTGGGCGTGGCCGGGAAGGACAGCTCTGAGCGATCGGAGTTTGTTGCTGAGTCCATGAGCATACACGCTGAGGAGACCATTTGCTGATTGAGCGGCAGAGAACGATTCACCAGTTGCTATCCGGAGGCACTATGGATTTGTTCGTGAGCCGGCTGTTTTAAACTGAGATGTATGTGAGCTTTTATCATTGTATTAAATTACCTGTTATACTTGCTCATTGAGTGCGCCTTCACTCTTTTTTAATATATATATATATATACCAAGAAATTGAAAAATTTAAAAAAGCAGGGAGCGCCAATAGTGCATTAAAAGTATAGACAATTTATTTAAAAAAACGTCCAGGACGGTGAACAAGTAAAAACCCGTACCATAAAAGGCGGTTAAACCACTGCTTGTATAACCAGCATAAAATTACCCCACAGTGCAAATCAGCATTCGTAATTCAGAATCCGTACGTCAGACTACGCCCATACGTGTTTCGTCATCCGACTATTAGTCTATTGCAGAGGTCCCCAAATGCGGCCCTCAAGGCACCCCAACGGTCCTGGTTTTAAATGTATCCATGCTTGGACACAGGTGACTTAATTAGCACCTTATTCAATTTGATTTAACCATCTGTGCTGAACCATGGATATACCTAAAACCTGGACTGTTGGGGTGCCTTGAGGACCTCGTTTGGGAACCTCTGGTCTATTGTATTACAAAGATACATTTCTGATATCTTGATACTTTGTATTGTATGTGGGAAACTTGTGTTAGCATTGCTGGAAATATCGCGTGATGAGAGCAATACAACCTTATTTGTGCTGTACAGTAGAAAAGTTTCTCATTATAAGATTATCAGATGGTATGTGGTTAGGTAGGGGGGATGCGGTTAATATTCCACCTGTTGGGATCCCTGTATTCATGATACCGACGCCGGAATCCTGACAGTGGGGGAAATGCCGGTGGTCAGAATCCCGCCCGCAACCCGGTGTTCCAACTCGGTGTCAGGTCCACGCCACCATTTGAGTGGGAATATAACATGTGGCGAGCAAAGCTCACCACCGGACCCGAAGCATGGGGAGCGCAGCGAGCCGGCAGTATAGTGACAGCCGATATCGCGTCTGCCGGTCTCCCGTATGTATACCAGTAGGGGCACATAGCCATTTTTTTCTTTTAAACATGAATTTTTATCGAGAGTATCAAGAATAAAGGGGGATACAAAAAAAGGTTAGAAGTGTGTGTGTGTGGGGGGGGGGTCATATTAGGGGAGCCAGGTGATATGCATACATAAAAGGCCATAGCCCGAACTTGCAGTACACCAGCGAAGAAAAATATATTTTTAAATAAATGCTCTTCATTTTGCTGCCTGAGAAAGTTACCATCCTGGGCACGTTCCTGGGTGTACTCTACTAACACATTTCTGGTGAAATCACTCCAAGGACATCATAGGTTTGTATATAAACTCTTCAAAAATAGGCCTTGCCTCCAATAAAAAGTACAGTTGTGCTACTGGTTTAACGTGCAATTCCGGGAAATGTACTTTCTCTATCGTCCTAGTGGATGCTGGGGTTCCTGAAAGGACCATGGGGAATAGCGGCTCCGCAGGAGACAGGGCACAAAAAGTAAAGCTTTAGGATCAGGTGGTGTGCACTGGCTCCTCCCCCTATGACCCTCCTCCAAGCCTCAGTTAGATTTTTGTGCCCGGCCGAGAAGGGTGCAATCTAGGTGGCTCTCCTAAAGAGCTGCTTAGAAAAGTTTAGCTTAGGTTTTTTATTTTACAGTGAGTCCTGCTGGCAACAGGATCACTGCAACGAGGGACTTAGGGGAGAAGAAGTGAACTCACCTGCGTGCAGGATGGATTGGCTTCTTGGCTACTGGACATTAGCTCCAGAGGGACGATCACAGGTACAGCCTGGATGGTCACCGGAGCCTCGCCGCCGGCCCCCTTGCAGATGCTGAAACGAGAAGAGGTC
This sequence comes from Pseudophryne corroboree, assembly GCF_028390025.1. Lineage (NCBI taxonomy): Eukaryota > Metazoa > Chordata > Amphibia > Anura > Myobatrachidae > Pseudophryne > Pseudophryne corroboree. The sequence continues at coordinate 593,348,220 of NC_086446.1, read as the reverse complement.
CAGAATCGGCGGCAGAAGACTCCTCAGTCTTCTTAAGGTAGCGCACAGCACTGCAGCTGTGCGCCATTTTCCTCTCAGCACACTTCACACGGCAGTCACTGAGGGTGCAGGGCGCTGGGAGGGGGGCGCCCTGGGAGGCAAATGAAAACCTTTTTTTTGGCTAAAAATACCTCACATATACCTCCGGGGGCTATATGGAGATATTTAACCCCTGCCAGAATCCGTTAAGAGCGGGAGACGAGGCCGCCGAAAAAGGGGCGGGGCCTATCTCCTCAGCACACAGCGCCATTTTCCCTCACAGAAAGGCTGGAGGGAAGGCTCCCAGGCTCTCCCCTGCACTGCACTACAGAAACAGGGTTAAAACAGAGAGGGGGGGCACTAATTTGGCGTTAGAAATATATAAAAAAGATGCTATAAGGGAAAACACTTATATAAGGTTGTCCCTATATAATTATAGCGTTTTTGGTGTGTGCTGGCAAACTCTCCCTCTGTCTCTCCAAAGGGCTAGTAGGTCCTGTCCTCTATCAGAGCATTCCCTGTGTGTGTGCTGTGTGTCGGTACGTGTGTGTCGACATGTATGAGGACGATGTTGGTGAGGAGGCGGAGCAATTGCCTGTAATGGTGATGTCACTCTCTAGGGAGTCGACACCGGAATGGATGGCTTATTTAGGGAATTACGTGATAATGTCAACACGCGCCAAGGTCGGTTGACGACATGAGACGGCTGACAAACAATTAGTACCGGTCCAGACGTCTCAAAAACACCGTCAGGGGTTTTAAAACGCCCGTTTACTTTAGTCGGTCGACACAGACACAGACAGGGACACTGAATCCAGTGTCGACGGTGAATAAACAAACGTATTCCTTATTAGGGCCACACGTTAAGGGCAATGAAGGAGGTGTTACATATTTCTGATACTACAAGTACCACAAAAGAGGGTATTATGTGGGATGTGAAAAAACTACCGTAGTTTTTCCTGAATCAGATAAATTAAATGAAGTGTGTGATGATGCGTGGGTTCCCCCCGATAGAAAATATGGGCGGTATACCCTTTCCCGCCAGAAGTTAGGGCGCGTTGGGAAACACCCCTTAGGGTGGATAAGGCGCTCACACGCTTATCAGAACAAGTGGCGGTACCGTCTATAGATAGGGCCGTCCTCAAGGAGCCAGCTGACAGGAGGCTGGAAAAATATCATAAAAAGTATATACACACATACTGGTGTTATACTGCGACCAGCGATCGCCTCAGCCTGGATGTGCAGAGCTGGGGTGGCTTGGTCGGATTCCCTGACTAAAAATATTGATACCCTTGACAGGGACAGTATTTTATTGACTATAGAGCATTTAAAGGATGTATTTCTATATATGCGAGATGCACAGAGGGATATTTGCACTCTGGCATCAAGAGTAAGTGCGATGTCCATATCTGCCAGAAGATGTTTATGGACACGACAGTGGTCAGGTGATGCAGATTCCAAACGGCACAAAGGTGTATTGCCGTATAAAGGAAGAGGAGTTATTTGGGGTCGGTCCATCGGACCTGGTGGCCACGGCAACTGCTGGAAAATCCACCGTTTTTACCCTAAGTCACATCTCTGCAGAAAAAGACACCGTCTTTTCAGCTTCAGTCCTTTCGTCCCTATAAGAGTCATATCTGCCCAGGGATAGAGGAAAGGGAAGAAGACTGCAGCAGGCAGCCCATTCCCAGGAACAGAAGCGTTCCACCGCTTCTGACAAGCTCTCAGCATGACGCTGAGACCGTACAGGACCCCTGGATCCTACAAGTAGTATCCCAGGGGTACTGTTTGGAATGTCGAGACGTTTTCCCTGCGCAGGCTCCGGAAGTCTGCTTTACCAAGGTCTCCCTCCGACAAGGAGGCAGTATGGGAAAAAATTCACGAGCTGTATTCCCAGCAGGTGATAATTAAATTACCCCTCCTACAACAAGAAAAGGGGTATTATTCCACACTATATTGTGGTACTGAAGCCAGAAGGCTAGGTGAGACTTATTCTAAATCTAAAAAAATTTGAACACTTACAAAGGTTCAAATCAAGATGGAGTCACTCAGAGCAGTGATAACGAACCGGGATCCATGTCCCAAATTTGCCCTTATCACTAAGGGTACCTCAGGTTCGTGGTACAGAACTGTCACTATCAGTTTCAGACGCTGCCGTTTGGATTGTCTACGGCACCCCGGGTCTTTACCAAGGTAATGGCCGAAATGATGGTTCTTCTTCGAAGAAAAGGCGTCTTAATTATCCCTTACTTGGACGATCTCCTGATAAGGGCAAAGTCCAGGGAACAGTTGGAGGTCGGAGTAGCACTATCTCGGATACTGTTACAACAGCAGGGGTGGATTCTAAATATTCCAAAATCGCAGCTGATCCCGACAACAAGTCTCCTGTGCTTAGGGATGATTCTGGACACAGTCCAGAAAAAGGTGTTTCTCCCGGAAGAGAAAGCCAGGGAGTTATCCGAGCTAGTCAGGAACCTCCTAAAATCAGTGCATCATTGCACAAGGGCCATGGTAAAAAAAAAAAAATGGTGACTTCCTTCGAAGCAATTCCAGTCGGCAGATTTCATGCAAGAACTTTTCAGTGGGATCTGCTGGACAAATGGTCCGGATCGCATCTTCAGATGCATCAGCGGATAACCCTATATCCAAGGACAAGGGTGTCTCTCCTGTGGTGGTTACAGAGTGCTCATCTTCTAGAGGGCCGCAGATTCGGCATTCAGTTTTGGATGTTGGTGACCACGGAGGCCAGCCCGAGAGGCTGGGGAGCAGTCACACAAGGAAAAAATTTCCAGGGAGTGTGATCAAGTCTGGAGATTTTTCTCCACATAAATATAGCTAAGGGTAAATTTATAATGCTCTAAGCTTAGCAAGACCTCTGCTTCAAGGTCAGCCGGTATTGATCCAGTGGGATAAAACATCACGGCAGTCGCCCACGTAAATAGACAGGGCGGCACAAGAAGCAGGAGGGCAGTGGCAAAAACTGCAAGGACTTTTCGCTGGGCGGAAAATCATGTGATAGCACTGTCAGCAGTGTTTCATTCCGGGAATGGAAACTGGGAAGCAGACTTCCTCAGTAGGCACGACCTCCACCCGGCAGAGTGGGAACTGCATGGGGAAGTTTTCCACATAATTGTAAACCGTTGGGAATTACCAAAGGTGGACATGATGGCGTCCCGTCTGAACAAAAAACGGGACAGGTATTGCGCCAGGTTAAGAGACCCTCAGGCAATAGCTGTGGACGGTCTGGTAACACCGTGGGTGTACCAGTCGGTGTATGTGTTCCATCCTCTGCTTTTCATACCTAAGGTACTGAGAATTATAAGACGTAGAGGAGTAAGAACTATACTCATGGCTCCGGATTGGCCAAGAAGGACTTGGTACCCGGAACTTCAAGAGATGCTCACAGAGGACTTATGGCCTCTGCCGCTAAGAAGGGACTTGTTTCAGCAAGTACCATGTCTGTTCCAAGACTTACCGCAGCTGCGTTTGACGGCATGGCGGTGGAACGCCGGATCCTAAGGGAAAAGGCATTCAGGAAGAGGTCATTCCTACCCCGGTCAAAGCCAGAAAGGAGGTGACCGCACAACATTATCACCACATGTGGCGAAAATATGTTGCGTGGTGTGAGGCCAGGAAGGCCCCACGAAGAAATTTCAACTCGGTCGATTCCTGCATTTCTTGCAAACAGGAGTGTCTATGGGCCTCAAATTGGGGTCCATTAAGGTTCAAATTTCGGCCCTGTCGATTTTTCTTCCAGAAAGAATTGGCTTCAGTTCCTGAAGTCCAGAAGTTTGTCAAGGGAGTATTGCATATACAACCCCCTTTTGTGCCTCCAGTGGCACTGTGGGATCTCAACGTAGTTCTGGGATTCCTCAAAACACATTGGTTTAAAACCAGTCAAATCTGTGGATTTGAAGCATCTCACATGAAAAGTGAACATGCTCTTGGACCTGGCCTGGACCAGGCGAGTGTCAAATTGGTGGGTTTTTTTTCTCAAAAAAGCCCATATCTGTTTGTCCTTTCGGACAGGGCAGAGCTGCGGACTCGTCCCCAGTTCTCTCCCTAAGGTGGTGTCAGTGTTTCACCTGAACCAGCTTATTGTGGTCTTGCGCCTACTAGGGACTTGGAGGACTCCAAGTTGCTAGATGTGGTCAGGGCCCTGAAAATATAGGTTCCAGGACGGCTGGAGTCAGGAAAACTGACTTGCTGTTATCCTGTATGCACCCAACAAACTGGGTGATCTTGCTTTTAAGCAGACTTTTGCTAGTTGGATGTGTAATACAATTCAGCTTGCACATTCTGTGGCAGGCCTGTCACAGCCAAAATATGTAAATGCCCATTCCACAAGGAAGGTGGGCTCATCTTGGGCGGCTGCCCGAGGGGTCTCGGCTTTACAACTTTGCCGAGCGGCTATTTAGTCAGGGGCAAACACGTTTGTAAAATCCTACAAATTTGATACCCTGGCTAAGGAGGACCTGGAGTTCTCTCATTCGGTGCTGCAGAGTCATCCGCACTCTCCCGCCCGTTTGGGAGCTTTGGTATAATCCCCATGGTCCTTTCAGGAACCCCAGCATCCACTAGGACGATAGAGAAAATAAGAATTTACTTACCGATAATTCTATTTCTCGGAGTCCGTAGTGGATGCTGGGCGCCCATCCCAAGTGCGGATTATCTGCATTACTTGTACATAGTTACAAAAATCGGGTTATTATTGTTGTGAGCCATCTTTTCAGAGGCTCCGCTGTTATCATACTGTTAACTGGGTTCAGATCACAGGTTGTACAGTGTGATTGGTGTGGCTGGTATGAGTCTTACCCGGGATTCATAAATCCTTCCTTATTGTGTACGCTCGTCCGGGCACAGTACCTAACTGAGGCTTGGAGGAGGGTCATAGGGGGAGGAGCCAGTGCACACCACCTGATCCTAAAGCTTTACTTTTTGTGCCCTGTCTCCTGCGGAGCCGCTATTCCCCATGGTCCTTTCAGGAACCCCAGCATCCACTACGGACTCCGAGAAATAGAATTATCGGTAAGTAAATTCTTATTTTCTCTGACGTCCTAGTGGATGCTGGGAACTCCGTAAGGACCATGGGGGGAATAGCGGCTCCGCAGGAGACTGGGCACAAAAGTAAAGCTTTAGGACTACCTGGTGTGCACTGGCTCCTCCCCCTATGACCCTCCTCCAAGCCTCAGTTAGATTTTTGTGCCCGGCCGAGAAGGGTGCACACTAGGGGCTCTCCTGAGCTTCTTAGTGAAAGTTTAGTTTTAGGTTTTTTATTTTCAGTGAGACCTGCTGGCAACAGGCTCACTGCATCGAGGGACTAAGGGGAGAAGAAGCGAACCTGCCTGCTTGCAGCCAGCTTGGGCTTCTTGGCTACTGGACACCATTAGCTCCAGAGGGTCCGAACACAGGCCCAGCCTCGGAGTCCGGTCCCAGAGCCGCGCCGCCTGCCCCCTTACAGAGCCAGAAGCAAGAAGAGGTCCGGAAAATCGGCGGCAGAAGACATCAGTCTTCACCAAGGTAGCGCACAGCACTGCAGCTGTGCGCCATTGCTCCTCATACACACCTCACACTGCAGTCACTGAGGGTGCAGGGCGCTGGGGGGGGGCGCCCTGAGCAGCAATAAAAACACCTTGGCTGGCAAACATACATCACATATATAGCCCCCAGGGCTATATGGATGTATTTTAACCCCTGCCAGAATCCATAAAAATGCGGGAGAAAACTCTGCGAAAAAGGGGCGGAGCCTATCTCCTCAGCACACTGGCGCCATTTTCTCTCACAGCTCTCCCCTGCAGTTACTACACTACAGAAAGGGGTTAAAAAAGAGAGGGGGGCACTAATTAGGCGCAGTATTAATAAAACAGCAGCTATAAGGCTAAAAACACTTCTATAAGGTTATCCCTGTATATATATAGCGCTCTGGTGTGTGCTGGCATACTCTCCCTCTGTCTCGCCAAAGGGCTAGTGGGGTCCTGTCCTCTATCAGAGCATTCCCTGTGTGTGTGCTGTGTGTCGGTACGATTGTGTCGACATGTATGAGGAGGAAAATGGTGTGGAGGCGGAGCAATTGCCTGTAATGGAGATGTCACCCCCTAGGGAGTCGACACCTGAGTGGCTGAGCTTATGGAAGGAATTACGTGACAGTGTCAGCTCTTTACAAAAGATTGATGACATGAGACAGCCGGCTACTCAGCCTGTGCCTGTCCAGGTGTCTCAAAAGCCATCAGGGGCTCTAAAACGCCCGTTACCTCAGATGGCAGATACAGACGCCGACACGGATACTGACTCCAGTGTCGACGATTAAGAGACGAATGTGACTTCCAGTAGGGCCACACGTTACATGATTGAGGCTATGGAAAATGTTTTACATATTTCTGATAATACCAGTACCAATGTATATACACTCACACGGGTGTGATACTGCGACCAGCAATCGCCTCAGCCTGGATGTGCAGTGCTGGGGTGGCTTGGTCGGATTCCCTGACTGACAATATTGACTATAGAGCATTTAAAAGATGCATTTCTATATATGCGTGATGCACAGAGGGATATTTGCCGACTGGCATCAAGAGTAAGTGCGCTGTCCAGTTCTGCCAGAAGAGGGTTATGGACAAGACAGTGGTCAGGTGATGCTGATTCCAAAAGGCATATGGAAGTATCGCCTTATAAAAGGGAGGAGTTATTTGGGGTAGGTCTAACAGACCTGGTGGCCACGGCAACGGCTGGGAAATCCACATTTTTACCCCAGGTAGCCTCTCAACATAAGAAGACGCCGTATTATCAGGCGCAGTCCTTTCGGCCCCATAAGAGCAAGCGGGCAAAAGGCTCCTCATTTCTGCCCCGTGGCAGAGGGAGAGGAAAAAGGCTGCAGCAAACAGCCAGTTCCCAGGAACAGAAGCCCTCTCCCGTTTCTGCCAAGTCCTCAGCATGACGCTGGGGCTTTACAAGCGGACTCAGGCACGGTGGGGGCCCGTCTCAAAAATTTCAGCGTGCAGTGGGCTCACTCACAGGTGGACCCCTAGATCCTTCAGGTGGTATCTCAGGGGTACAAATTGGAATTCGAGACGTCTCCCCTTCGCCGTTTCCTAAAGTCTGCTTTACCGACGTCTCCCTCCGACAGGGAGGCGGTATTGGAAGCCATTCACAAGCTGTATTCCCAGCAGGTGATAATCAAGGTACCCCTCCTACAACAGGGAAAGGGGTATTATTCCACGCTGTTTGTGGTACCGAAGCCGGACGGCTCGGTGAGACCTATTTTAAATCTGAAATCCTTGAACACTTACATACAAAGGTTCAAATTCAAGATGGAGTCACTCAGAGCGGTGATTGCAAACCTGGAAGAAGGGGATTATATGGTGTCTCTGGACATCAAGGATGCTTATCTCCATGTCCCAATTTACCCTTCTCACCAAGGGTACCTCAGGTTTGTGGTACAGAACTATCAGTTTCAGACGCTGCCGTTTGGTTTGTCCACGGCACCCCGGGTCTTTACCAAAGTAATGGCCGAAATGATGATACTCCTTCGAAGGAAGGGAGTTTTAGTTATCCCTTACTTGGACGATCTCCTGATAAGGGCAAGATCCAGGGAACAGTTGGTAGTCGGGGTAGCACTATCTCAAGTAGTGTTGTGGCAGCACGGTTGGATTCTCAATATTCCAAAATCGCAGCTGATCCCGACGACACGTCTTCTATTCCTAGGGATGATTCTGGACACAGTCCAGAAAAAGGTGTTTCTCCCGGAGGAGAAAGCCAGGGAGTTATCCGAACTAGTCAGAAACCTCCTAAAACCAGGCCAAGTGTCAGTGCATCAGTGCACAAGGGTCCTGGGAAAAATGGTGGCTTCCTACGAAGCAATTCCATTCGGCAGATTCCACGCAAGAACTTTCTAGTGGGACCTGCTGGACAAATGGTCCGGATCGCATCTTCAGATGCATCAGCGGATAACCCTGTCACCAAAGACAAGGGTGTCTCTCCTGTGGTGGTTGCAGAGTGCTCATCTTCTAGAGGGCCGCAGATTCTGCATTCAGGACTGGGTCCTGGTGACCACGGATGCCAGCCTGAGAGGCTGGGGAGCAGTCACACAGGGAAGAAATTTCCAGGGCTTGTGGTCAAGCCTGGAGACAACACTATACATAAATATCTTGGAGCTAAGGGCCATTTACAATGCCCTAAGCCAAGCAAGACCTCTGCTTCAAGGTCAGCCGGTGCTGATCCAGTCGGACAACATCACGGCAGTCGCCCACGTAAACAGACAGGGCGGCACAAGAAGCAGGAGGGCAATGGCAGAAGCTGCAAGGATTTTTCACTGGGCGGAAAATCATGTGATAGCATTGTCAGCAGTGTTCATTCCGGGAGTGGACAACTGGGAAGCAGACTTCCTCAGCAGGCACGACCTCCACCCGGGAGAGTGGGGACTTCACCCAGAAGTCTTCCACATGATTGTAAACCGTTGGGAAAAACCAAAGGTGGACATGATGGCGTCCCGCCTAAACAAAAAATTGGACAGGTATTGCGCCAGGTCAAGGGACCCTCAGGCAATAGCTGTGGACGCTCTGGTAACACCGTGGGTGTACCAGTCAGTGTATGTGTTCCCTCCTCTTCCTCTCATACCAAAAGTACTGAGAATTATAAGACGGAGGGGAGTAAGAACTATACTCGTGGCTCCGGATTGGCCAAGAAGGACTTGGTACCCGGAATTTCAAGAGATGCTCACGGAGGACCCGTGGCCTCTACCTCTAAGAAGGGACCTGCTCCAGCAAGGACCCTGTCTATTCCAAGACTTACCGCGGCTGCGTTTGACGGCAGGGCGGTTGAACGCCGGATCCTGAAGGAAAAAGGCATTCCGGATGAAGTCATCCCTACCCTGATCAAAGCCAGGAAGGATGTAACCGCAAAGCATTATCACCGCATTTGGCGAAAATATGTTGCGTGGTGCGAGGCCAGTAAGGCCCCGATGGAGGAATTTCAACTAGGTCGATTCCTGCATTTCCTGCAAACAGGAGTGTCTATGGGCCTAAAATTGGGGTCCATTAAGGTTCAAATTTCGGCCCTGTCAATTTTCTTCCAGAAAGAACTAGCTTCAGTTCCTGAAGTTCAGACGTTTGTAAAAGGGGTACTGCATATACAGCCTCCTTTTGTGCCTCCAGTGGCACCTTGGGATCTCAATGTAGTTTTGGGGTTCCTAAAGTCACATTGGTTTGAACCACTTGAATCTGTGGAGTTAAAATATCTCACATGGAAAGTGGTCATGCTGTTTGGCCCTGGCCTCGGCCAGGCGCGTGTCAGAATTGGCGGCTTTATCCTGTAAAAGCCCTTATCTGATCTTCCATTCACACAGGGCGGAATTGAGGACTCGTCCTCATTTTCTCCCTAAGGTGGTTTCAGCGTTTCATCTGAACCAACCTATTGTGGGACCTGCGGCTACTAGTGACTTGGAGGACTCCAAGTTGTTGGACGTAGTCAGGGCCCTGAAAATATATGTTTCCAGGACGGCTGGAGTCAGAAAATCTGACTCGCTGTTTATCCTGTATGCACCCAACAAGCTGGGTGCTCCTGCTTCTAAGCAGACTATTGCTCGTTGGATTTGTAATACAATTCAGCTTGCACATTCTGTGGCAGGCCTGCCACAGCCAAAATCTGTAAAAGCCCATTCCACAAGGAAGGTGGGCTCATCTTGGGCGGCTGCCCGAGGGGTCTCGGCTTTACAACTTTGCCGAGCAGCTACTTGGTCAGGGGCAAACACGTTTGCTAAATTCTACAAATTTGATACCCTGGCTGAGGAGGACCTGGAGTTCTCTCATTCGGTGCTGCAGAGTCATCCGCACTCTCCCGCCCGTTTGGGAGCTTTGGTATAATCCCCATGGTCCTTACGGAGTTCCCAGCATCCACTAGGACGTCAGAGAAAATAAGAATTTACTTACCGATAATTCTATTTCTCGTAGTCCGTAGTGGATGCTGGGCGCCCATCCCAAGTGCGGATTGTCTGCAATACTTGTACATAGTTATTGTTAACTAAATCGGGTTATTGTTGTTGTGAGCCATCTATCCAGAGGCTCCTCTGTTATCATGCTGTTAACTGGGTTCAGATCACAAGTTGTACGTTGTGATTGGTGTGGCTGGTATGAGTCTTACCCGGGATTCATAAATCCTTCCTTATTGTGTACGCTCGTCCGGGCACAGTATCCTAACTGAGGCTTGGAGGAGGGTCATAGGGGGAGGGGCCAGTGCACACCAGGTAGTCCTAAAGCTTTACTTTTGTGCCCAGTCTCCTGCGGAGCCGCTATTCCCCCCATGGTCCTTACGGAGTTCCCAGCATCCACTACGGACTACGAAAAATAGAATTATCGGTAAGTAAATTCTTATTTTAATTGCCGTGGTTTGTACTGTTGCCCTTTCCCCTCCAACTTATAAACATGTTCCTTCTGTCCTAAACGGCATGTCTATGTGATTTATGGCTAATATTAGAAAAGGGCTTAGAACAATCTGCCCATCTCACAGGAAAACCACTATACGCCACAATGACAAGGTAACATTGCTGGAACATGTAGGATGTGGGGGAGAATGGGTTGTGATTTTTTTCTATAGTATGTTGTTGCCTTCTATTTCTTCCAACATGACTAGTTTTCTAGTTCTATATATGTCTTCTAGCAGTCTCCATATGGGTGGTGATCATGGTGGATTTTATTCAGTAGTTTTTATTATACAAGGGATTTTTACAATTAACAGCCCAACTATACTTGTTTTGTATGGCATGGAGTTTGGATGTCAAAATTGCTGGCTATGTGACACTTATGTTGGCCCATTGTTCATACTTCCTGTTAATTTTGATATAGGCAGGATAATCCCATCCTGAGTGCATGACCCGACAACCAGAACTTTTGTGCCAACTGTTGGCAATTTGGGATGTGTCACCTCTGGGAAAGCGATGAATATTACTGCCATTGGTGTGACAAATTTGTCAGTTCAATGGTTCAAGAATAATGAGAAGGACATACTTCTTTTCCCATCCCTTCCCTTTCAGAAAATTAAGTTAAGTCCTCCTGGACATCTGAGAAAGCAGGCTGCCTACCCAGAACGTTACTTAATGACATTCTGGCTGCCCCCACCGGGAGTGGTGCAGCCAGATAGGTACAACTGCGGGCATGACGGAGCAAAATTATGGTCATTTGTTGCTTCAAGTAGTAAAACATCAGAAGGATGGCTGCTTAACGTACACCTAAGCCACTTTCTGAAGGATTACAAATAAAATATCTATCTTTCGACACTTAATTCTAAGAGCTGTTAAATGTGTAGGTAAAGGAAATGGCATTTCATGAGTGCACTGATTCTCAGTGCTGGCTGCTCTATATTTCAGTCTGCAAGTAGTACTGTCATTAATCAATAAAACTGGCTGCAACTCCTTATTGTCTCCTAATGACCTAACAGTTCCCCTCCTCCCGTGTAACCGTGTATAACAGTATAATATGATAGTAGAACTGATAGTGTTTGAATGACCTACCTGAAAGATTTGCATGGCTGGGTTGGGGGTTCCGAGCCATGAGCATTCTGGTCTCATGGGACCTACTGTAGTCCTTTCCATGTTGAAAGAAAAATTTAGAGACACTGCCAGTGGAAAATAAAAGCTTTAAAGCTTTTAAAGTGCATCAGCTACATTACCACGAAAATCAATACCGCTCAGCATAATTCTCAGTCACATAAATAAATAAATAAGGTTATAGTTGTCGGACGTGTTCTGCAATCACTTTTGCAATGAACAAAATTGTTGCTCATTGTTTTGACTGAACACTAAGCATTATAACACATATATTATTTAGAAGCCATGTGAATGATAATTATGATCAAAAACATACAACTGCGTCCTCATACACTATTACTGCAGTTGCACCAAACATCCCTTCTCGGCGCACCAGGTCCTGTGTGACTTGGCTTGCACTGAGTGTCTCCTTTTCACTTCTCATGTGATGCAGCAAAACCGCTTCACGAGACTCTACTGATTAATTTGATATGCAATACCTTTATATCTCTGTGCGACTGAGTCTGGATCTATATGAGAGGTGGCCACAGTAACCTAAGGACTCAGATGGGATTATGGATGTGGTGATATCTGGTTTAGAGAGGGAGTTAACAAAATGACTCTTGGAAATATTCAGTGACTCACAGCTGCGAAGTCAAATGGTTTTAACCACTTAACTGATGATTTTTTTTCCTTCAAAACCGTTTATATAGTTTGTTTTTTACAACCATTTTTTATACTTAATATAGTTTAAAAAGTTTATTTTCTTAAATATTATATTATGCATATCTGCGGAATGAATCTCCTTGTCAAAAACTGGGGGGCACAGTGGGGCGGTATGTCACGTGATCTGACCATACCAGTTAAGTGGTTAAGTCTATTCTCTGCAGAGCAAACCAGGCTATTGCTTAACTTACCCTCTTTAGACCCCAAATCTGCTGCTGTCAATGACTTATCACTTCTGTGTTTTTTGTTTTTTTTTTTGGAAAAAGCATTGGCGAAAAATGCCTCAAAATCGTCGAAAATGGCCTGCATTAGAAAATATGTAGATTTGACTATCCACATGGTTTTCGCTGCTGCAGAATTTTTTGCCTAGGTGAAAAAAGGGCCCTGCTATTAAGAAGGGCGAATCCCAATTTGCCCTGAAAAAATAACGAAAGGTGCCGTTTTTTTTAACTAGGCAAAACAACGGGCCTAATTGAATACCCCCCTTCACTACTCTTTCTCCTACACCCCTCATATTGATGCACTTTCACCTCTACAATATCTCCATTATCTGAGACTTTCTGATTCTGAAGACTGCCAGATCTCTCTTTTTATGCCCTCATCATCGCCTGTCTGGATTACTGTAACCTCTAACTCTCCCGCATCTCCTCTCTTAACCCATTTGCTACTGATTTCATTTTTATGCAGCACCCAAACAAATTATAAATTTTTCTTATTTTTTATATGTGTATATATATATATATATATATATATATATTTAAAATTCCCCGGTCTCATCTCCTCTATCCGACTTTTTTTAAAGTCGGATCGAGATTGTTGGAAATGGGGCCAAAACCTGTAGGATTTGGCCCCATTTCCAACAGAAGCGCGTGGATCAGCGGCTATTCTACCGATACACGTGCTTTCCGACAAGTCGGAGTTCCCGACTTGTTGGAAAATTCTGTGGTATATTGAATAGGTCGGAACCCCTTCCGACCTAAAAAAGTAGAAAACTGCGGTCTTTTCGACAGGACGGCAGTTTTCGACTGTACTTGAATATACCCCAAAGTGTACGCACACAGGTGATGTTGCGATCTGGACAGACAGTATCAGAAAAGTGATGGGCGTTCCTGTGCTTGAAATGAACGCAAAACAAAATACGTCTGATGGGAGTGTTGCATGCTTAGTGACATATCTGTAATGGGTGCAGGGTGTGCAGTACACACGGGCAACATGGTCCAGGGGGCGCACACCGCACACCCTGTACACATCTCTTCAATACTCCAGAGTCCAACATTGGCAGCGGCGCATGGCACTAATCGCTAGGAAAATGGCACAGCAGGGAATTTCCAGTCTTTGCCAGACAAATGACCACTACACCATTTCTACAGAGACCTGCGCATGTGCAGTATACTGGAGTCTATTTACTAACGTGTGCGCAGCCGCAGGCATAGGAGGTTGTGGTCAGACGGAGAAACTGCGTCTGCCATAGTGCTGATGCAAGATTCCATGGTGCGACTGATGGTGGGGTACAGTATGAAGATGCCCCTATCAGTGTTAGTGTGCACAGGCGCTAAAAGTCTAGTCCTTGTACATTTGCTGCATGGATGGACACCAGGGAGGGGGTTTATATGTCATTCTTGCAGACAGATGACCACCGATGCTGCATTTGCTTTTGCATGCACCTCAGAAGGCCCTATAATGCTGGGTACACACTGGCCGATATATCTGTTGTTTAAGCGAACAGCCAATATAGCATGAGTCTGGCGGCAGGTGGATACCCCTTATATATCTGTGAACGTTGTTGTTCACAGACATATCGTGTCGACTGCGCAGCACAACCAAAGGGCAATATATCTGCAGATATATAAGGCCATTTGGCTGTGTGTTCTGGAGGTCGGCTGCCCACCTGTGCACTTTTTGCAGGGAACGCTGGTGACTGACATCCCAACTGTGTGGGCATATTTAAATGCCAGCTCAATTGTGACGTCAGGCATGACCCATCAGGCGGACAATTGGTAAGTATATAAGCAACTGTGGACAACCTTGTATTTTCTGTAGTCCTTTGTTTTAAAAATGTATTAGGATACTGTTTTAATACCAGTAATAGCACTCTAGCTGAGTGGATGGCATTTGTCATGTAGCTAATGTGACAGTTACTGTTTATCAGCATCCTGGTTGTTGTCCAGTTTTGTTATATGCCTCAGTTTCCTGTGGGTAAATGGAGTATTTTTATGTAAACGCAAGGAAATATGTAATAGAACTCTCTGGGGGGAGGAAAACTCTGCTATATAATTGTGCTTTCAATCGCTGTGGCACTTTTGCTGCACTGTATAATTCTAAATGTGACTGTAAACCTCATAATTAATCTAGATCTGTGTCAGTCATTCACCACTCAGGTGCTTAATGAGTATCAATATATGTTAAATATTGTACAGTAGATTAGACTAATATAGTGCAGTTGAGTCATTCATTAACTTGCTTTGTATAGTAGGCTATAAATCCCATCTGGATTAGTGATCACTGCTATAAATATTGAAGAACTATTGTTCAGAATATTGTTTGTAGGAAGTGTTTATATAATAAAATCTCTGAAATGGTCCTGTCATCATGTCGTGTCTTTCAGTGTGATGTTCACACCATTTATTTATATGTTAGGTTCTATGCTGACACGTAGAACCTAGCTCCCACACACAGTATGCCATAAACAGAGAATTGTTTACTGTGCAATAGTACATGAAAATGGGTTACATTGCACTGTTTCTGTATTCATTTTAAATGGTCACTTACTGTAATCATACTTCTCTACTCTGCCATAATTTCCAGGCGGCTCACATATTTTAGAGATCTCTCCTGGGCTCCCAACAGAGTAGACCAGCATCCTGAATCCTCCCAGTGCCCCCAAAGAAATAGGCATTCTGTGTGCTTAATGGTGCAGTTCATAGTGAATGCCCACCACCACAAATTGCAACTACATACACCATTTCAATGGGATGCAGTTAAAATGCCGCCGGACGGTATCCCAGCGGTCGAAATACAGATCTAGAATCTGAAACAACGGCATAAGACCGGCGTCAAAATCCTGATGTCCGGAATCCCGATCGTTATTCCAGTGGGACACGCTCGCATCCTGCCGTGGGGTGTATCCAGTTAGGTTTATGCATTAGAAGGGGGGTTAGAGTGCAGGGATGGGAAGGTTGTGGTTAGGTACTGGGTAGAGGGGGGGTTAGGCACTTGGAAGGAGAGGTTAGGGTTAGGCACCATGCAGGCTTAGGTTTAGGCAGCGGGGAAGGGAGGGTTAGGGTTAGGCACCCACAAGGGAGGGTTAGGAAACTTTTTGAGGGGCTGTTGGGATTGTAATGGTCAAGATGCCGCTGTCGGGATTCTGACCACCGGCATCCTATCCATCAGGATATCATACTTAATCCATTACAACCATTGTTTTCTATGAGTATTTGAGTATGGCCTGTAGCTATGTAATATTGCATGCTGTAAAAATTATTCATTTATAGTACAGATGTGCAGCGGGCACTTTTCGTGTTTTGTGTTTTGGTTCTAATTCCACTTTCGTGTTTTGGCTTGGTTTTGCCAAAACCACCCTTTCGTGTTTTGGTTTTGGTTTTGGATCTGGATAATTTAAAAAAAAAAACATAAAAACAGCTAAAATAACAGAATTTGTGGGTCATTTTGCTCCTACGGCATTATTAACCTCAATAACAATCATTTCCACTCATTACCAGTCTATTCTGAACACCTTACACCTCACAATATTGTTTTTAGGCCAAAAGGTTGCACCGAGGTTGCTGGATGACTAAGCTAAGCGACACAAGTGGACAACACAAACACCTGGCCCATCTAGGAGTGGCACTGCAGTGTCAGACAGGATGGCCGATATAAAAAAAAAGGCCCCAAACAGCTTATCATGCAAAGAAGAAAAAGAATTGCAATGAGGTAGTTGTATGACTAAGCCAAGCGACACAAACAATTGGCCTATCTAGGCGTGGCACTGCAGTGGCAAACAGGAGGACAAATATCAAAAAAGGCCCCAAACAGCACATGATGCAAAGAAGAAAAAAAAGGTGCACCAAGGTTGCTGTAGGCCTAAGCTAAGCGACACAACCACTTGGCCCATCTAGTAGTGTCACGCAGTGGCTGAATGTCGAGTGTGGGCCTCAATTGTTCGGTCCACTGACATCATCTCCAGCACACTCCAGTCACTTTAAAAAAAAATCTGCAATTGGTGGACTTATACGGCAGTACCCCAGGACTCATACGGCGGTGTCACACAGGATGGCACTTTTCAAAAACTAGGCCCCAAACAGCACCTCATGCAAAGATGTCGAAGAGGTGCAATGAGGTAGCTTTATGACTAAGCCAAGCGACACAAACAATTCCAACTGGAATTATACGTCCAAATCACTGGAATTAATTGGCAAGATCACTGTAATTAATAACTATAAATCACTGAAATTAATTGCCAAAATCACTGTAATTATATGTCCAAATCACTGGAATTAAATGGCAAAATCTCGCTATCGCCTGCCTAGTGATGGGATTTGTTACCGGGGACACAATACCTCCATCAGTTGTCTAAATCCCACTGCATTAATGGCGGATACCAGACGTACGTCTAACACCAACATAAGTGTCAAGGCCTCAATTATGAGGTCCATCGTCATGTGAAGCTGAACCACTAGTCATGCACATAGGCCAGGTCCTCAGCCGTTCCTTGCCACTCCGTGTCGTAAATGGCATATTTGCAAGTTTACGTTTCTCCTCAGACGATTTAAATTAATTTTTTTTGTTCTTTTTACTGAACTTTTTGGCTTTTTGGATTTTACATGCCCTCTACTATCACATTGGGCATCGGCCTTGGCAGACGACGTTGATGGCATTTCATCGTCTGTCATGGCTAGTGGCAGCAGCTTCAGCACTAGGAGGAATTGGTTCTTCTTGATCTTTCCCTTTTTTATCCTCAAAATTTTTGTTCTCCATTATTTTTTGGGAGTTATATGAGACAATATGCGGCACAGGAATGACTGATGAGACAGGACACTACCACTGGTCTGATGCAGCACAACACAACAATACTGTAAGGGACTTGTGGTTGTTGTTATTATTATTATACTGCAGCAGTGGACATATAGCAGCAGCGTATATCGTCACTGGAATGACTGATGGCCAGGACACTACAACTGGTCTGATGCAGCACAATACAGCAACACTGTGAGGGACTTGTTATTATTATTATTATTATTATTATTATTATTATACAGCAGCAGTGGACATATAGCAGCAGCATATATCCTCACTGGAATGACTGATGAGACAGGACACTACCACTGGTCTGATGCAGAATAACACAACAATACTGTAAGAGACTTGTTGTTGTTGTTGTTGTTGTTGTTGTTGTTGTTGTTATTATTATTATTATTATTATTATTATTATTATTATTATTATTATTATTATTATTATATGGCAGCAGTGGACATATAGCAGCAGCATATATCCTCACTGGAATGACTGATGAGACAGGACACTCCCACTGGTCTGATGCAGAACAACACTGTAAGGGACTTGTGGTGGTTGTTGTTGTTATTATTATTATAATACTGTAGCAGTGGACATATAGCAGCAGCGTATATCATCACTGGAATGACTGATGAGACAGGACACTACCACTGGTCTGATGCAGCACAAACACAGCAACACTGTAAGGGACTTGTGGTTGTTGTTATAATTATACGGCAGCAGTGGACATATAGCAGCAGCGTATATCGTCACTGGAATGACTGATGAGACAGGACACTACCACTGGTCTGATGCAGCACAACACAGTTAACAACACTTTATACAGCTACACTGGCAGGAGAGGACACCAACACTGTGACTGCCTGGACTGATGCTGCACAATACACTGTAACTACACTGGACTGGACTGAGCAGCACAAGACTCGCCACCCCACTTTCCCGCCCCCACACAGACACTGGGGGACGGAGACACGTCCTCTCACTACACTCTCCGAGACTGGAGTGAAATTGGCCGCAACGCGCTCCTTATATGGAATACAATTCCTGCGAGAATCCGACAGCGGGATGATGACGTTGACTGACTCAGATCCGGGCTCGGAAGGCAAAGTCCGGTAGGGTTCGGTTCTCTGAGAACCGAACCCGCTCATCTCTAATTTATAGGGGGGCTGTAAGATCACTTTCAACTGAATGTTTTTAATGAAATTGTCTTAAGGAGATCCTGGGAAATGTAATGATTGGAACACTGTAGAACAAGTCTCTGATATTCACGTTTCCCCTTATAACGCATTATGGAGCAAGACCATATCAGACTGAACGATATAACCTTCAATGCGGGAGTGCCACTGATAAACTTAAGAAGCACATGATCTCCAATCACAAAACCTCTCACAACCTGACAACTAACTCTGATGGACATATTTATACCTGTGGTTGCCGGAATGGCATCATGCCATTACCTCAGGAAGTAGGGTAATTACGAAGATTAGTATTGTTATGTCTCTGATCCTGACACTACTCCTGACAGGAAAGAATTGAATATGTTTAGAGTAGAGACAATCATATGAATTCAAGAGGAAATTCACTATTACATTCTGAAGATATTGTAAAATGGTTTTAGAATGATTTATTATTTTCTGTGTAATCACAAGTGAAAGGGTTCAACTTAGTTTAGTTATCACTGCCGTGTCTTATAACGCCACAAGTGTCTCTTCTTTGGTTCTCGTGTAAAGAAAAGAACTAACATTTTAATTATGCATTGGCATGGAACACAGGGCTGGTGTTTGATTAACTGAGATAACACAGCAGAAAGGGTCACCATAGGTTAGAATCTTTGTATTTGGCTCAGACAAGAGACAGAATATGCATTTATTTATAAGAGAGTTCTTTATCTCCCCACTAACAGCCTTAAGTCATGGACTGTCCCCATGGCTACATGTCTGCCAGTTGTTGCACTGAACTCATCCCAGGCAATCTCAAGGCAAGTGTATTTATATAGATTCACTGTCAGTTCTCTGTGACTTTGTGGGTTTTACATTTTTTATTAACTACAGTAGTTATTATTCTCTGTTGTAGTTTCTGTTGTATAGCAGACTACTTATAATTCAGAGTATGAGAAACAGTATGATGAGATCTCTGTGATAAGAATCATATTAAAATCCTTGTGTTCATCAAATATCATGAATGAAATAATCTGTCAGAAAGCTATTGCTGTATATATATGGGGGGCGGGGGGGGGGGGGGTGATGTAATAGGGTGTGAGAATCACAAAGTGAGAGATTTTGGGAGATTTCTCCTGTTTGTTCTTTAAGTGGCAATCATTTACATGGGAAAATCAACCTGGTTTTGCAATGTAATTGATTGCCACTTTAAAAAAAATCTCTCACTTTCTGATTCTCACACCCTATTACATTTCTCTAACGTCCTAGAGGATGCTGAGGACTCCGTAAGGACCATGGGGATAGACGGGCTCCGCAGGAGACATGGACACTTTAAGAAAGACTTTAGTTCTGGGTGTGCACTGGCTCCTCCCTCTATGCCCCTCCTCTAGACCTCAGTTTGATACTGTGCCCAGAGGAGATGGGTGCACTTCAGGGAGCTCTCCTGAGCTTCCTGACAGAAAGTATATTTGTCAGGTTTTTTATTTTCAGGGAGCCTGCTGGCATCAGACTCCCTGCATCGAGGGACTGAGGGGAGAGAAGCAGACCTACTTCTGTGAGTTTCAAGGCTCTGCTTCTTAGGCTACTGGACACCATTAGCTCCAGAGGGATTGGTACGCAGGTCTCACCCTCGCCGTCCGTCCCAGTGCCCAGAGATAGAAGCCGGGTGAGTATGGGAAGAAAAGAAGACTTCAGAGGCGGCAGAAGACTTCATGATCTTCACTGAGGTAACGCACAGCACTGCAGCTGTGCGCCATTGCTCCCATACACCTCACACACGGCAGTCACTGTAAGGGTGCAGGGCGCAGGGGGGGCGCCCTGGGCAGCATATAGAACTCTTTTGGCAAAAATAAGTATATGTACAGCTGGGCAATGTACATATATAAGAGCCCCTGCCAAATTTTGAGATTTTCAGCGGGACAGAAGCCCGCCGCCGAGGGGGCGGGGCTTCTCCCTCAGCACTCACAGCGCCATTTTTTCTCCACAGCACCGCTGAGAGGAAGCTCCCCGGACTCTCCCCTGCTTATACCACGGTAGACAGAGGGTTTTAAAGAGGAGGGGGGGGGGGCACAAAATTGGCGCATATTGTATATGTAAACAGCGCTATCTGGGTAAACATAATATTATTGTGTTTTTGTCCTGGGTCATACAGCGCTGGGGTGTGTGCTGGCATACTCTCTCTCTGTCTCTCCAAAGGGCCTGGTGGGGAAACTGTCTTTAGATAAGAGGTTCCCTGTGTGTGTGGTGTGTCGGTACGCGTGTGTCGACATGTCTGAGGTAGAAGGCTCACCTAGAGAGGAGGGGGAGCATATGAATGTGAGGTCTCCGTCGGCGGTGCCGACACCTGACTGGGTGGATATGTGGAATGTTTTAAGTGCTAGTGTGAACTTATTGCACAAGAGATTAGACAAAGCTGAGGCTAAGGAACAGTCAGGGAGTGAACCCGTGTCTGTCCCTATGTCGCCGGGACCTTCAGGGTCTCAGAAGCGCCCACTATCCCAAATAGCAGACACTGATACCGACACGGATTCGGACTCCAGTGTCGACTACGATTATGTAAAGTTACAGCCGAAAGTGGCTAAATGTATTCGATATATGATTATTGCAATAAAAGAAGTGTTGCATATCACAGAGGAACCCCCTGTCCCTGACACGAGAGTACACATGTATAAGGGAAAAAAGCCCAAGGTAACTTTTCCCTCCTCACATGAGTTGAACGAATTATGTGAAAAAGCTTGGGAATCTCCAGACAAAAAACTGCAGATTCCCAAAAGGATTCTTATGGCGTATCCTTTCCCGCCAACGGACAGGGTACGGTGGGAATCGTCCCCTAAGGTGGACAAAGCGTTGACACGCTTGTCAAAAAAGATAGCGCTGCCATCACAAGATACGGCTACCCTCAAGGATCCTGCAGACCGCAAGCAGGAGATTACCTTGAAATCCATTTACACACATTCTGGTACATTACTCAGACCGGCAATTGCGTCGGCCTGGGTTTGTAGCGCGGTTGCAGCATGGACAGATTCCTTATCGGCGGAGATTGAGACCCTAGATAAGGATACCATTTTATTGACCCTAGGCCATATAAAGGATGCTGTCTTATATATGAGGGATGCTCAAAGAGACATTAGTTTACTGGGTTCCAGAATAAATGCTATGTCAATCCCTGCTAGACCAGTCCTCTGGACCCGGCAGTGGACAGGTGATGCCGACTCAAAAAGACATATGGAGGTTTTACCTTACAAGGGGGAAGAATTGTTTGGGGAAGGTCTCTCGGACCTGGTCTCCACAGCTACGGCAGGTAAATCGAATTTTTTGCCTTATGTTCCCTCACAACCTAAGAAAGCGCCACATTATCAAATGCAGTCCTTTCGTTCAAATAAAAGCAAAAGAGTGCGTGGATCGTCCTTTCTTGCCAGAGGTAAGGGCAGAGGTAAAAAGCTGCACAGCACAGCTAGTTCCCAGGAACAGAAATCCTCCCCGGCCTCTGCAAAATCCACCGCATGACGCTGGGGCTCCGCTGGGGGAGTCCGCCCCAGTGGGGGCACGTCTTCGACTTTTCAGCCACATCTGGGTTCACTCACAGGTGGATCCCTGGGCAATAGAAATTGTTTCTCAGGGATACAAGCTGGAATTTGAAAAGGTGCCTCCTCGCCGGTTTTTCAAATCGGCTCTACCGACTTCTCCCCTGGAAAGGGAGATAGTGTTAAAGGCTATTCACAAATTGTGTCTTCAACAAGTGGTGGTCGAAGTTCCCCTACTTCAGAGAGGGAAGGGATACTACTCCACCCTGTTTGTAGTTCCGAAACCGGACGGTTGGTCAGACCCATATTGAATTTAAAATCCCTGAACCTATACTTAAAACGGTTCAAGTTCAAAATGGAATCGCTCAGAGCGGTCATCGCCAGCCTGGAAGGGGGGGATTTTATGGTATCCCTGGACATAAAGGATGCATACCTTCATGTTCCCATATATCCACCTCATCAGGCGTACCTGAGATTTGCGGTACAGGATTGTCATTACCAATTTCAGACATTGCCGTTTGGGCTTTCCATGGCCCCGAGGATTTTCACAAAGGTAATGGTGGAAATGATGGTGCTCCTGCGCAAGCAGGGTGTCACAATTATCCCGTACTTGGATGATCTCCTCATAAAAGCGAGATCACGAGAGAAGTTACTGAACAGTGTGTCACTTTCAGTGAAGGTGTTACAGCAACACGGCTGGATTCTCAATATCCCGAAGTCGCAGCTGGTTCCTACGACTCGTCTGAGCTTCTTGGGCATGGTTCTGGACACAGACCAGAAAAAGGGTTTTCTCCTGATAGAAAAGGCTCAGGAACTCATGATTCTAGTCATTGAAGCCAAACCAAGTGTCTGTGCATCATTGCACTCAAGTCCTGGGAAAAATGGTGGCAACATACGAGGCCATTCCCTTCGGCAGGTTCCATGCAAGGACTTTCCAATGGGACCTATTGGACAAGTGGTCCGGATCACATCTACAAATTCATCAGCGGATCACCCTGTCCCCCAGGGCCAGGGTATCTCTCCTGTGGTGGCTGCAGAGTGCTCACCTTTTGGAAGGACGCAGGTTCGGCATTCAGGATTGGATCCTGGTGACCACGGACGCGAGCCTCAGAGGGTGGGGAGCAGTCACAAGGGGAAGAAACTTCCAAGGACTCTGGACAAGTCAAGAGACTTGTCTTCACATCAACATCCTGGAACTGAGGGCCATATACAACGCCCTACGTCAGGCGGAGAACTTACTTCGCGACCAACCAGTTCTGATCCAGTCAGACAACATCACCACAGTGGCTCATGTAAACCGCCAAGGCGGCACAAGGAGCAGGGTGGCAATGGCGGAAGCCACCAAGTTTCTTTGCTGGGCGGAAAATCATGTAAGCGCACTGTCAGCTGTGTTCATTCCGGGTGTGGACAACTGGGAAGCAGACTTCCTCAGCAGACACGACCTGCATCCAGGGGAGTGGGGACTTCATCGGGAAGTCTTCGCACAGATTCCAAGACAGTGGGGACTGCCCCAGATAGACATGATGGCATCCCGTCTCAACAAAAAGCAACAGAGGTATTGCGCCAGATCAAAAGATCCTCAGGCGGTAGCAGTAGACGCCCTGGTGACACCGTGGGTGTTCCAGTCGGTTTATGTGTTTCCTCCTCTTCCTCTCATACCCAAGGTATTGAGAATAATAAGAAAAAGAGGAGTGAGAACAATTCTCATTGTTCCAGATTGGCCACGAAGGACCTGGTATCCGGATCTGCTGGAAATGCTCACAGAAGATCCGTGGCCTCTTCCTCTATGACAGGACCTGTTACAACAGGGGCCATGTCTGTTCCAAGACTTACCGCGGCTGCGTTTGACGGCATGGCGGTTGAACGCCGGATCCTAGCGGAAAAAGGAATTCCGGATGAGGTCAGTCCTACGCTGATAAAGGCTAGGAAGGACGTGACATCTAAACATTATCACTGAATATGGCGTAAATATGTTTCTTGGTGCGAGGCCAGGAATGCTCCTACGGAAAGATTCCATCTAGGCCGTTTTCTTCACTTCCTACAAACTGGAGTGAATTTGGACCTAAAATTAGGCTCCATTAAAGTTCAGATTTCGGCCTTATCCATTTTCTTTCAAAAGGAATTGGCCTCTTTACCTGAAGTACAGACTTTTGTGAAGGGAGTACTGCATATTCAGCCTCCTTTTGTACCTCCGGTGGCGCCTTGGGACCTTAACGTGGTGTTAAGTGTTTCCTTAAGTCACATTGGTTTGAACCACTTCAAACAGTGGAGTTGAAATATCTCACTTGGAAGGTGGTCATGTTGTTAGCCTTGGCTTTGGCTAGGCGAGTTTCGGAATTGGCGGCTTTATCACATAAAAGCCCCTATCTGGTTTTCCATATGGATAGAGCGGAATTGCGGACCCGTCCTCAATTCCTACCTAAGATGGTCTCATCCTTTCATATGAACCAACCTATTGTCGTGCCTGTGGCTACATGTGACTTGGAGGATTCCGAGTCCCTGGATGTGGTCAGGGCTTGGAAAATTTACGTGGCCAGAACGGCTAGGATCAGAAAAACAGAAGCACTGTTTGTCCTGTATGCAGCCAACAAGGTTGGCGGCCCTGCTTCAAAGCAGACTATTGCTCGCTGGATCTGTAACACGATTCAGCAGGCGCATTCTACGGCAGGATTGCCGTTACCGAAATCGGTTAAGGCCCATTCCACTGCGGCTCGGCGTCAGGGAGTTCGGGCCGGTCAGATGGTATGCTGTAGCTCTGTGCCTCCAATGCGTTTCGTGCGTCACCGCGCACTTAATCATGGATGGCAATTGTGTTTCCTGGTCCTTCCTTTATACTAGAAAAACTTTATTGTTCATTTTTGAAAACGGAAGTGCACACAGGAAGTTAACGTCAAATAGGCGGCTTGCCGGCCCGAACTCCCTGACGCCGAGCCGCAGTGTGACGTCATCGAGCCGCGACCTAACAGCTAGCCGCGATCCCTTACCGCTGGACGCAGCAGTACGGGAGAGAAGGGTTCAGCACACCATCTTTTGGAATCCTGCATGGTACCGGTTAGTAGTCAGGGACAGTTAGAACTTTCACATTTTGTGAATCGGAACGGACTGAGCTCAAATTCTCCAAAAGGAGCTGTAAACACGTTTTATACTAACAATCATTTTCTCTACAGGTGCCACTTTTTCATAATTTTTATAGCGCTCGTTATATGAATTTTATTAGTGTCCGTTTTAAACAGAGCACCTTAGACACGTACAGCGCAGTTGCTCACACATTCTAATCCACATTTAAACATCACTGTTGGTCATTTTTTTATGCAATACACAACTTTTACCTTTTTTTTACCCCAAGACTTAGGGGTTAATCCTATTAGGGACGAATTGTTTCATGGAATGCGCATTTCATGTTGCACGAATGCGCAATTCTGGGAATTCTCCAATCCACATAATGCCTATTTGCATTACTCGCAGAGGGGGTTTGTGAGCCCTATGCTATGTGAAAGAATTGCATGAAAAGTGGGGCAACCTTGCTGAACCCCCCAAAAATTTAAATTTAAATTTGGTTTGCTGAATTATACAGAAGGCTGTTAGTGGTCATAAGGAAAGTACTGGAGATTTTTACAGTGTTAAATGGCTGATTTTTGCAATTTATTTTTCGAAAGATAAAAAAATTATAAAAAGCAATCTTTTTCCATTTACTTTCATACAAAAAAAAATGCATAAGAAAATAGGAAAAAAAATATGCTTTGGGGGTACTTTGATGTGACTTAAATATATAAAAATATAAAAAGCAAATGAATAAAAAAAATCCTCTAATTAAATTTGGAGTGCATAAAGCAATAAAAAGGTTAATTTTGGGGTAATTTGAGGATTCGTTTTGTGAACCCCCCAAAATGACATGTAATTATTGGACTAATTAAGATAATAGGAATCTTCCAATCTCCTATTTAGTCATGAAGGGGGGGGGGGGTTAAGGTGTTCTACATGGTGTCCCTAAATAAGGACGGAAAAATGCAGGTTTACTCTGCCTGATTCAATGCTAATTTCTAATTGGATTGCAAAACGCGAATTTGCAGAGAAAATGTCAACTTTCACCTACTGTAATTTGATTGACCCGTTTGTATTTTCAGAAAATACACTATTACCCCTTTCAGACATGCAGCTAAATCTCAGGTTTATGCATGTTAACGCGCATCATCTTGGGATTTCTGCATGTGTGAAAGTAAGTCACGGGTCCCCGACCCTGCTCCAGACCAGGTTGATTGAGCTGAGAACCGGGAATTTGCCGGCTGCTAGACCCGGCAAATTCCCGGGACACATGTCTGAAAGGGGTATTAGTTTGTTGATATCTCCTCACATGGCAATAGAATTGTATTACAATTGGGCAAAAAAAAAGTTTGTTTTTTTAATTAAATTGATGAATATATACAGTATATATAGTATATTTCAATATTAATCCACCTTTTCGGAACAGAATATATAAAAAAAAAAAATCTGCATTTTGAAATCTGTATACAGATGTGTCCTTAATCAGCTTTGCTTAAGTAGCATCGTGGCGTGGAGCTGCAGCGATGCATACTAACAGTGGGCACTGGGAGCATAGCTCCCTGCTACCTCTTCCTAATAGGTTCCGCCACATCAACGTGTACCGTAGGGTGCCCTACAGTACGAGTGCCCTGCTGCCATGCAGGGCACTCGTGTGCCGGGAAACGGGAGTATTGATTGCAGGCTTCAATTTCGTTGTTTATACCCTCCGTGGCTTCCAATGGTCGCAAGCAGCAGGGGCGAACCATTATCTGTATTTATGTATACTTAGTGAACGAATCCCACTCATCAGCCCTGAAGGGGCTAGTTGAAAACTGTGCTTACACTAGGACATTGTGCCCACTCAAGGTTTCCCAACACGGTTATTAGCAATAAAGGCATAAATTGAACAAGTAGTGTTCCAAACACGCAAAACAAATGCAACAGGAGTTATACACCAAAGGATATGACACTACAAAAACACATTTATCAAGGTTTACATTATACTGAAGCACCTATTTCCACCTTCATGACATGAGGAATAATAGCAAAAACTACCCCCTGGGTTGTGGCTATGCCTACTTGGAACATGGTCTTGGCCCCAATGTGCCACAGCAACTTCCCCATCCCGCTTTTGAGATCTAAAATGTTAGGAGATATACTGATCTCTGGCGGCAGTGCAATTGGGAAAGTGCTGAATGCATTTTTTCATGATGTTACAATTAGTGTGCGAGCGGTGCCATCGCACAGAGGGCAGGGCCCTCGTGGTGGCACCATTACTGCTCTATGGCACCTTCATGTGGGTTGCTGGGTTCCTGGAATAGCACCCTGCTGCCAGTATCTCTACTGCACATCTGCCCGGTGCATCCAACGGACTGCTCCTGGGCAGGCACCCTGCAGACCATATCGCTTCTGCACATCCACCCAAAATGTGTCCAATGGACCAATGGGCTTCTCCCGTACAGGCATCCTGCAGACAGTGGGATTGGATGTTCCTAGCAGAGCTCTACTTCTCAAACCGAGAGGCCCCGTCATGTTGTCATGGGTTGAATGGGCGTGGCTGGCATAAGGCACACTGTCACCCTGTTACGGTGCTGCATTGTATACTCACGTGACAGGGAAACAGCATTTGTCATAGAATATATATTTTATGCCTTCAGGACACCTGCTTAGAATAGACCTGTGTGGAAAATCCTAATAGCTAGAACAGGCATTCCCTAACTCGGTCCTCAAGGCACACTAACAGTGCCCATTTTAGTGATATCCAGGCTTCAGCACAGATGGTTAAGTCAAAATAACCAAGGTACTTTTTAAGTTACCTGTGCTCAAGCATGGATACCACTAAAACCTGGACTGTTAGTGTGCCCTGCGGACCGATGTCGGGAATGCCTGAGCTAGAACAATGGCTAATAAAATGATGGATATTTCCTGTGTGCTAGATCTCGATTGTTCTCTATGAGGAATAGCATTGTACATATCTATCTGTCCGCCGTTACTCACAGTACAGTAGCAGACGTGGAGTGCTTTTTAGTCAGTCACAGGGGATTTTCATGTAAACAATTAGAGCTAGCAACTGATCACTAACTGATCTCCCACAGATGAAAGCCCTGAATGACTTTGTACTGTAGCTGTGTAGATGCAGATCTTAGTGGCACAGGTAAAATCACTTGTGTTATAGTACTTGAACATAAAAAAAAAATATATATATATATATATATACCTTCAACATTCTAATTCTATAATGAAATGCAGGAAAGTAGGAAAACAAAATAGAAAAGAACAGAACGAAAGCATAACGTTAATTAGAGGTTGCGCCTAGTGTGCTGTTAAAGCAGAGAACTGCAGAATCAGCAATTAGTGGTAGTTCAGAATAGTGTCCAAACAATCGTTAAAAGTAACAAAAGCTTGCTTGATTATTCATGGTGTTGAGACTAAATAAACGCTCATGAATATATAGGGCAGATTCAATTAGATGCGGGTTAATTCACACAGGTAAGTGCCAGAATGATTCAATTAAACCCTTTTCACACATCACACATGCAGCTAAATCCCGTGTTTTTGCAAGTGAACGCACATCAACCCAGGATTTCTGCATGTGTGATTTCCTGAACCTGCTTTTTACTGGGGTTGGGGCTGAGACCTGGAATTTGCCAGTTTGCTAGACCAGGCAAATTCCCGGGCCACATGCCTGAAATGGTTATGGCAGACCTGTTTACAATACTTTGTGTTTGCACAGAAATGAACGTTATCTACAGGCTTAGGGCTGATTGTGGATTCATCTCGGGTCTGTAATCGAATAACTCCAGGCAGTTTACCTGAAGAACAGACCGTGCAGGTAATTGAACCTGCCCCATTGTCTTTAACTTGGTTAATAATGGTGTTCATTTGAGTTGGGTCTTATCCAGATGTCTGTGCAGGGTTTGACTGGGCCAGTGGGTGCCAGGTAATCCCCTGGGGGCCCCACCGCTTCAAGCCTTCGCCCCTCTCTGTAAGGGGGTATGGCTCAGCAGACAGTTCTCGATGGGGTTGGGGGGAGCTGCTCAGCATGTTCTGTCTGTGTCAGAAAACAGGGGCACAGCTAGGAGGAGCCGTTTTTGCTGGAGAACTGTTACATTAGTGGTAGCTGGTTCCTACTCTGAAGAACCAGCTGCCATCACTTCAGCTGCAGATGCCTAAGTACTCCCTCCCCTCCCTGACATCCCGCACCTTCACCCCAAGTCGCCGCCTGCTCCTCTATCCTGTTTATTCTGCTGCCCTCTCCTCTCCATGCTTGAGACCTCACCTCCTCACCCTGCCTTTCCGTTCCATATGACATGCAGCAGGAATAAATCTCTCTGTATACTGCACAGTTATTGGTATCGTTGATCCCTATGTCTTGCACACCTTTGCTTTTCAGGCCAGTAGCAATTGATGAATGATTTTCCTGCACTCTGCTGTGCTGTACAGTAGTTTATACTGTCACTCTTCTGAACCGGAGAGGTGTGCCGGCATAGGGATCTTTGATTCTGATACCTGCATGATTTTTTCGGACAGCTTGCTCATGTCGCATTCCCTTTGGTCTACAGCTTAAGCAAATCCTCTTGGTTCTTGTCACACACTTATGTCCCCATGGGGACTCTTTAAATATGTTCAGTGGAGTGGAATAACAGCTGCTCTTTTCCTCTAGTAAATGCTACGTATTTTACATACAATTTAAGTTTTACTGTGACCCTTTGAAATCATTACAAACTCCCAAGGCGGCCCTCAGATCAAGCAGGTTGTGTTTCCATGTTTTAGATGAATTCCTGCAATGTACTTGTGGCTCAAGTCTTTGTCTTTGTTGGAAGGGGGGGTTTTATCATACTTGCCTACATTTGAAAAAGCATTTCAGGGAGATTGTGAAAGTAATACTAATTAGTGCAGATGTGTGCTGTTACGTCTGAGTAGGGATGACCATCGATGATTCAAAATCATTGATGGTCTATGACCGATGTCAAATACTTTTACCATCGATGGGGGTGAACCAGATAGTTTCCCTCCATCGATGATTCAGAGCTACTGAATATTTTTTTTTCTTCTTTAAAGTGTCAGGGCATGGAACTTGGCCCCTCCCCCTGACACCCGCAGAGCCACACCCCTGGGCACTGATTGTCCTGCAATTAATTTTACAATAATGTAGTGATGACCATTGATGTGTTAAACCATCAATGGTTTCCTTACAGATGGTTTTACACCGTCGCGATTATCCATCCATGTTACCATCGATGGTAACCATTGATGGATAATCCACCGATGGCCATCCCTACATCTGAGAGGCGTGTCATAAAAATGACTTACATCCAAATATAAATGAGCCCCAAAGTGAGTAAAGATCTACTAGTTGAAGAAAAGACACTGATATTTTTCAGAATTTGTTTGTGTGTTGTGTTTTACAAGAGGTTCCATATACTGTAAGTGGCCATGAGAAACTTTATTTAAAATGCATGTAGCCATAGGGATCATTGTGCCTTATAACCAGTGCAGGGAAATTGCACTGATGAGCCCATTTGAATGTATGTATATGTGTGTATATATATATATATATATATATATATATATGTATTATTATTTTTTTTATCCCCAAGAATGTAACCGCTACATAATGGGGGTAAGTATAATCAGGGAGATTGCTGGTCTATTCAGGGTGTCAGGGAGATTGCTGCTATTTCAGGGAGTCTCCTGCAGAATGCGGGAGGGTAGGCAACTATGGGTTTTATGCATTTTGACTATGTTTCCATATTTTGGTCGTTTTTACCTGCCTTTGGCCTCTTGGATATGACAGTGATGCATAGACATATAAACAGAGTGTCTTGGGAAGCAAAGGAGGAGAGGAATAAAAAAGAATGGAAGAACAGGGAAAAGCACAACATAGAAGTACTGTAGAATACAGTAGTTAGGATTTTACATTTCTTACTGGAATGTGAGAGGAAATCTTTGTAGACCATGGCCTTCATTCCAAGTTGTTCGCTCGTTAGTGGTTTTCGCAACGGAGCGATTTGTCGCAAACTGCGCATGCGCAATGTTCGCAGTGCGTCTGCGCCAAGTAAATTTGCCAAAAAGTTAGGTATTTTACTCACGGCTTAACGAAGAAATTTCTTCGTTCTGGTGATCGGAGTGTGATTGACAGGAAGTGGGTGTTTCTGGGCGGAAACTGGCCCTTTTATGGGTGTGTGCGGAAAAATGCTGCAGTTTCTGGGAAAAACGCAGTAGTGGCTGGAGAAACGGGGGAGTGTCTGGGCGAACGCTGGGTGTGTTTGTGACGTCAAACCAGGAACGAAACTGACTGAACTGATCGCAGTGGCAGAGTAAGTCCCGAGCTACTCAGAAACTGCAAAGAAATTTCTATTCGCAATTATGCAAATCTTTCGTTCGCAATTCTGCAAAGCTAAGATTCACTCCCAGTAGGCGGCGGCTTAGCGTGTGCAAAGCTGCTAAAAGCAGCTAGCGAGCGAACAACTCGGAATGAGGGCCCATGTGCTCAGTAAAGAGAGTAAAGGTACATACACAGTTAACGATAAAATGAGCGATGTCGCTCATTTTCCCTCTCCTTGAGCGACGTCGCTCATTTTATCGTCAAGTGTGTATGCCGCCAGCGACGACCGATGCGCGGCCCCGCGGGTCGGCAATGATCGTCGCTGTCGGTAGGGCATGCATGAAGGATGTGGACTGTCGTCCACGACCTTCATGCAGGGCTGGCGGGGGCGTGACGTCACTGAGCGATATGAGCGGTCATACCGCTCAGTGAGTACAGGCGGCCCCCGACCGGCGGGCCCGGGAGGGGGAAACGTTAGACGATGTCGCTCACAGAGCGACATCGTCTAATGTGTATGGGCCTTTAGTTGCATCCTGTAACTGTCCCATCTGAACCATCATTTGTAAGAAGAAAATAATTTATTGTTATAATACCATAAACAAATAGATTACAAATCCCTGCTCTGCTGTCTCCAGTGAAAATTGTTTAACCAGAAACTAACCACCGAAAACTGAAGATGAATATATCAATTCTCATTGTAAGAAAAATATATTTATATATTCGTAACACGTAAGTAGGACAGATCTAGACATTCTGCAGATATCCTGAAAGTCTGGATTCCATAGGGCCTCGCTCCGTCTGCAGTGTAAGTTTTCTAGATTCAGCTTTGGAAAAGAGGACATTTCATAGGGCGTGGAGTGAGATTTTCCTGCTGTACACATGCACTTTTACAAATAATTGGAGCCAGCAATGAAAAAAAAAATTAATTGGTCTGTGTGGAATTCCTTGCAGCTGTGTGTGGGAGTGTGTAAGGTAAACCTAGGCAGAAGTAGCACACTTTCTTGCTACTTTAAAAGTCTGTATTAGCAATAGTGTAAGGAGGGAATTGCCAATTACTACAGCATTTGGTGCATAGCGCAACAGATGTCTGTGATGTTTTCATTTGCTAGATTTACCAGCATGGGTCAGAGGTATGAAACGTAATACTTTTGTGATGGTAGAGGTACCCAGCAGTTTACCGGGCATGACCAATGAGCGATTAATAATGTATCTTACTCAGAGCCGTCTTAACAGCAGTGTAGGCCCCTGGGCATGGCAATGCACTGGGGCCCCTACCCACCCATCAGCGGTAGGGGTGAGGGTAGGCAACTTTGATGTCCCGCGGGGGGTAGGGGGGGTTCTATCTTTCGCTCAGCATGTAGGACCTGGAGAAATAATTTCTGCTAATTACTCCTTTACTGCACAAATGGGGCGGAAAGGAGAACACTAAACTGTAGAAGGGGGCATTGGGCTGAATGAAGGGGCCCTGATACATGACTTCCAGGGTGGTAGGGGGTGTTTAATACACAGGGGAGGGGTGGATAGTGGAGTGGGCTTAATATTCATAATTTTACGGGGGTCAGGGCAGCTTGCTTTACTGTAGATATCTCCAGTTCCTGGAAATAGATTTCTTAGCTTTAATGGGATAAAAAACTGTAGAGTCCCACCTTTCAGGAGGTACTGGTGACTTGGGGATCAGAGTTCAGGAGCCAGAGCAATCCACCAACAAAAATATAAAACTGCATATTAGGCGTGTGGAGCTGGAGCAGGGACCAGCTGCTTGAAGGCCGATATCTGTGGTTCTGGGCATAGTAGAGACAAGCTGCCAGTGTCCTCTGAAAGGTGAGAGTCCCAGCTTTTGGATTATACCTTCAGAAAAACTCTAAGTCAGACAGAACCCGAGATATGTGGCTGGGAAGAACAATTAACAGGCTTGGATGGGGACCACTGCTTTGAAGTCAGATATCTCCGGTTCCCCAGGGCCGATTTTAAAAAATCTGGTACCCCTGGAAAGAGGGGACCCTCAGCTATCAGCCTAGGGCCCTTTTACTCCTGGGGCCCTTGGGCAAGAGCCCATTGAGCCCATACGAAAAGACGGCCCTGATCTTACTTTGTGGTATTGCTAGGAATCACAATGGCTCACATGAGTGAACTGCCCGGGAAATGTATGGAAGCAGCCCTAACGGGGGAGGGAATCTGGTGAGGGGGTGGAGTCTGTCAAGTGGGAGGGATTACTGCTCAGAAGGCCTGATCATAGGCAGGAATGGAAAGTGCGTGCCTCACATTACACCACACAGTAGTGCCGCTTATACAGATTGCACCAGGTAGAGCCTCCTATACACACTCCGCCAGGTAGAGCATGTTATACATATTGTGCCAGATAGAGCATGTCTACACTTTGCACCAGGTAGAGCACGTTATACACATTGCACCAGGTAGAGCACGGTATACACTTTGCGCCAGGCAGAGCACATTATACACATTGCACCAGGTAAAGCACATTATACACATTGCACCAGGCAGAGCACATTCTACACATTGCACCAGGCAGAGCACATTATACACATTGCACCAGGTAGAGCACATTCTACACATTGCACCAGGCAGAGCACATTATACATATTGCACCAGGCAGAGCACATTATACACATTGCACCAGGTAGAGCACGTTATACACATTGCACCAGGTAGAGCACATTCTACACATTGCACCAGGCAGAGCACATTATACATATTGCACCAGGCAGAGCACATTATACACATTGCACCAGGTAGAGCACGTTATACACATTGCACCAGGTAGAGCACGGTATACACTTTGCGCCAGGCAGAGCACATTATACACATTGCACCAGGTAAAGCACGTTATACACATTGCACTAGGTAAAGCACGTTATACACATTGCACCAGGCAGAGCACATTATACACATTGCACCAGGTAGAGCACATTCTACACATTGCACCAGGCAGAGCACATTATGCATATTGCACCAGGCAGAGCACGTTATACACATTGCACCAGGTAGAGCACGTTATACACATTGCGACAATTAGAGCACGTTACACACATTGCACCAGATCGAGCAGGTTATACACATTGCACCAGGTAGAGCACATTCTACACATTGCACCAGGCAGAGCACATTATACATATTGCACCAGGCAGAGCACATTATACACATTGCACCAGGTAGAGCACGTTATACACATTGCGACAATTAGAGCACGTTACACACATTGCACCAGATAGAGCAGGTTATACACATTGCACCAGGCAGAGCACATTATACACATTGCACCAGGTAGAGCACATTCTACACATTGTACCAGGCAGAGCACATTATACACATTGCACCAGGCAGAGCACATTATACACATTGCACCAGGTAGAGCACATTCTACACATTGCACCAGGCAGAGCACATTCTACACATTGCACCAGGCAGAGCACATTATACATATTGCACCAGGCAGAGCACGTTATACACATTGCACCAGGTAGAGCACGTTATACACATTGCGACAATTAGAGCACGTTACACACATTGCACCAGATAGAGCAGGTTATACACATTGCACCAGGCAGAGCACATTATACACATTGCACCAGGTAGAGCACATTCTACACATTGCACCAGGCAGAGCACATTATACATATTGCACCAGGCAGTGCACGTTATACACATTGCACCAGGTAGAGCACGTTATACACATTGCACCAGGTATAGCACGTTATACACATTGCACCAGGTAGAGCACGTTATACACATTGCACCAGGTAATGCACGTTATACACATTGCACCAGGTAAAACACATTATACACATTGCACCAGGTAGCGCACGTTATACACTATGCGCCAGATAGAGCACATAATACACATATATATTATTTATATATATATATATATATATATATATATATAGTAGCTGCAGTGGCCGGCACTCAGTCTGTAGTGTGATACTCGCCTTGGTGCCCTCCTTACCACTAAAAGTGGAATTAGATACGGAGAAAGATTGGCGGCACTCACAGGGCTTAATGAGCAAAGAAATTATGAAGGCAATTGCAGCCTATCGTTCATCAACGTTTCAGTTTTATTGTAAAAACTTTCGGTATCCTGACGAAAGTTTTTACAATAAAACTGAAACGTTGATGAACGATAGGCTGCAATTGCCTTCATAATTTCTTTGCTCATTAAGCCCTGTGAGTGCCGCCAATCTTTCTCCGTATATATATATATATATATATATATATATAATGTAACTGCAGCAGAGCACATATATATATATGTGTGTGTGTGTGTGTGTGTGTGTGTGTGTGTGTGTGTGTATACACCTACAGTGCATTGTAAACAGGACTACTACTATATATCAGGTGACACACACTAGGGGGGTTTTGATACACACACACAGGGTCCTAGGGGGAAGGACATGGTGACACTCACTGGGTCTGGGGGATGGGAACATGGTAACATAATGTGGCTTTGGGTGATAATAGTGACATAGTAGTGACATAGTGACACTGGGTCACTAGGGTTGTGGGGGCATAGTGGCATACACTCTTGAGCAGGGTGAGCTTCCATGCCCTCCCCCTCATGCATTTTATTTTTCATTGTTCCACAGCTCGGTAAAATGGGGGGCGGGCAGTGCAGTCCATTACTGCCGGAGCCCGTCTCCTCTTTCCGTTTACACTGCAGCTTCCGCTCCGCCCACACCACTCCCCCTCATGCAGGCACCGATAACCAAGCTGTTAATGCATACATTAACAGCTTGGTTATCGGGCCACATCATGTCTCTCCCCAGCAGTTTTGCTCCCCTGTAAGTGGGCTGTGGCACACACTTTGAGAACCGCTGGCGCTGGGCTGGAGGCAGGGCTGGAGGTGTAGCCGTCACCGTGGACTGATGGTCCGGGCTCTGAAAAGGCTTACAGGGGAGCTGCTGCTGCACATGCGCAGCAGCTCCCCGGCGGCCATTTTTCTTTGGGTTTAGTGAGCTCCGATTACGGCAGACAGTCCTGCATGGGGGGGTGACAGCAGCCACTGAAGGGACGACCGGACCAGCATACTGGAATCTGGGTCGGCATCCCGGCTGACCAATCTAACCCCTGGTCACAAGAAGGAATCATGCAGCTGTCTGGAAAAAATATTTAAAGCAAAAGATTATCCATTTTTAATCTCAAGTGAGGATGTAATCTGTTCCCTGAAGAGCTTGCTATCATTTTAAAGGCAAGAATATAGGCAACATTATATAGGTGCTAGCACAATCACCATCATCACCCATATATAGGGCTTGGTGACAGTTCACAAAATGTGATGGATGTGGTTACAGCAAAGGTTACAATATCTGCAGTATTTCTTTTCTATTACTGGGGCAACATATATTCTTCATTCAGCCATGCTTTATGAAACGAATGAAGGGAACTGAAACTGCTGATCAAGATCCACTCGTTTTAATCCAGTTTCTGCCATGCATCGCTGGGCACACACCATCCGTTACACAATCCTTCAATGACACTCTCATGTTTCCAGGCAAAATCTTGAAATTGTGTTGTTAGAAGCTCATTATTCCTAGCAGTCAGCGGGTTTAGGCTGGCATGTTCTCCATGAGCAGTTTGCATTGTTTCTCAATGTCTATTTATCTAGCTCAATGTTTTTGACACTTACTTTATGTGTTATCTTTCTGTTGTATGATTACGTAATACAGCCACTTGGGGCATCTGCTTCTTATAGTCTAAAAATAATGCTCCAAGGCCCACCCTGGTTATTGTAAATGGCACTGTGCAAAATGTAGCACAAATAGCATGTAGCAGCCAGTTCTGTACAGAGCTCTTTGGCAGGGATGGACATCTGTTTCCAATGGGTCATAATCTTTGATGTTTTTCTTCTGATGTTAGTGTTTTTACCATTCGATGGCTGCTCTCTGATGGTAGCTGCCATCAAGTGGTGTGGATTCGATGGTCATCCGATGTTAAAATACAGATGAATTCAACTGTTTAACATCAGGAATGACCGCGTGTTGCTTATGTGCAAATCAAATATGAATATTTCTCTTACGTCCTAGAGGATACTGGAGTCCACATTAATACCATGGGGTATAGACGGGTTCACATTAATACCATGGGGTATAGACAGACGGGTCCACTAGGAGCCTTGGGCACTTTAACCACTTAACTGGCATAATCAGATTTCATGCAACTGCGCCATCCCACCCTGTCCCCCCGTTTTTGACGAGCAGATCCGTTCTGCAGATGTGCATAATATAATGTTTAAATATTTGAAAAAATTATTTTTCAACTTTATTAAATTAAATAAATTTTAAAAAACAATGTTGTTAATGCTTTTGAAGGGAAAAATCGTCAGTTAAGTGCTTAAGAAATTAATAGTGTGCACTGGATCCTCCCTCTATGCCCCTCCTACCAGATTCAGTTTAGAAAATGTGCCCGGAGGAGCCGGTCACGCTTAGGGAAGCTCCTGAAGAGTTTTCTACATTTATTTTCTGTTTGTTGTTTTACAGGCATTGCTGGGTGGCACCAGCATGCCTGCTTCCTGGGACTTAGGGGGGAGAACAGCCCAACTTCCTAAACAGTTAATGATCCTGTTTCTCCGCTGACAGGACACTGAGCTCCTGAGGGAGTCATTTGTAAGCCCCACCACGGCGAGCGTACCCTCCCACAGCACGGCGCCAGCCCTAACAGGGCCAGAAGAAAGAAGAGTGGTGAGTAGAAAGCCGGCATCCCGGTTAGCTGGTCGCCGGCAGGAATGGCGGCACAACTGTAGGAGCGCAGCGCTGACACGCAGGATGCACTCCGGGAGGCTCAGGAGGACACGCTGTGAGGGGCACACTGAGCCACCAATGATACCCACACTGGCATAACTTAACAAGGGTTCTAACCCTCTGTTATATAAAACAAGACCTCAGGCCAGTATAAAAAAACGGGAAGCCGCGCGCCATTACGGGGGCAGGGCTTCACTATGAGCGAATCCAGCAGCTCACCAGCGCCATTTTCCCTCTGCAGCTTGCACTGACAGGCATCACAAGGAAGTGCAGCTCCTCCATGAAGACTCCACGTTTTCTCAGCGGGTCTTAAAAGGGGGGAAGTGTTGTAGAATACTAAGCCCTATTGAGGGACTTAGTGTGGCGACCCAGCTAAATTTTACTTGGCTAAAAGTGCACGGTGTGGCTGGCTCCATTTCTGTGTCTCCCTACGGGCTCTGTGTAGATTAAACTGTGTTTTCACCTTCTTTGTGCGAGTGTGTGTGTCCCTTCACATTACAATGTCCAGGGACTGTGTTTCCTGCACAGCAGAGTGTCTGTCCTTTCCCCGGAGACTCTCTACTGTGTACCCAGAATAGTACACATTCTCAGGCTAGTGGGGCTGAACCCCCATGGTTATATTCAATTAAGGGGATGATTTCTAATATTTCTACTAAATTATACCATATTGAGAAAGAGACGCAATACTTAAGACAGTCTCTGGATGACTTGATGAATACAGATTCAGTTCCCATACCAGCATCTCAGACCCCTGCCATTTGCCCACAAAAGCGTACTCTGGCCCAGCTCATGCAGACTGATACTGATGACTATACATCAGGCACAGAGGAGGGTGAAGTGGATGCGAGTGGGAGGGATGCAGCCCTGTCACAAGGAATACAGGCCCTAATAGAAGCTATTAGAGATGTCCTGCACATTCCTGACAAGGAGGCGGAGGTAGAGGAGGAATCTTATTTTAATGTAAAACAGAAATCCATGACAGTGTCAGCACGCAGTGGCTTGTGGCTACGCCAATGGACCGCGGACGCGGATTCCAGGAAAGGTGTGGAAAGCCTACCATTCACAGGTGAGGCCCTTTTTGGAGATGAACTGGATACATGGGTATCCAAGGCTACAGCGGGTAAGTCTACGTACAGTACCTTCCTTCCGCAGCACCCCCAGCTAGGAAAACCTACTCTGCTCCAACTCTGCAAATCCAAAGGTTCTTCTATAGCCTTCAAAGGTAATAGAGGTAAACCCAGAAAACCAGCAGCTGTAGGTTCTCAGGAACAGACCTCCGGTTCTGCTTCCTCCAAGCCTTTAGCATGATGGTGGACTGCACTGCCTGGAAGACAGGCAGGTGGGAGCCCAGTTACGTTATTTCAGTCACATTTGGGCAACATCATGTCAGGATCCCTGGGTCAAAGACCTTATCGCCCAGGGATACAGACTGGAGTTTCAAGAACTCCCACCTCTCAGATTCTTCAAATCAGGCTTACCTGCTTCTCCACAAGCAGCTCTGATTTTGCAGGCAGCCATCCAGAAGCCGGTACAATCTCAGGTCATTGTCCCAGCTCCACTTCAACTACAAAACAAAGGTTATTACTCCAACCTGTTTGTGGTGTTGAAACAGGATGGTTCGGTAAGGCCCTTTTTAAACCTCAAGTCACTGTTTAAGTTCAAGATGGAGTCTCTGAGAGCGGTGATCGCGGGTTTGGAGGAGGGAGAATTTCTGGTGTCCCTGGACATCAAGGATGCGTACCTTCATATTCCAATTTGGCTGCCTCGTCAGGCTTACCTACAGTTTGCACTACAGGACTGTCACTGCCAGTTCCAGGCCCTGCCATTTGACCTCTCCACGGCACAGAGGGTGTTCACCAAGGTAATGGCAGAGATGATGTTTCTCCTCCACAGTGAACATAATACCGTACCTGGACGACCTGCTGAGAAAAGCATCATCCAGGGAGAGATGGTTGGACAGCATTGCCCTCTCAACCCGACTACTCCAAGATCACGGGTGGATTCTGAACCTGCCAAAATCTCACCTGGAACCAACACAGAGGCTTCCGTTCCTGAGGATGATACTGGACACGGAGGCACAGAAGGTATTCCTTCCGTTGGAAAAGGCTTTGGTAATCCAGTCAATTGTGCGGGATGTTCTAAAACCAGCCCGGATTTTGGTGCATCAATGCATTCGCCTTCTGGAGAAGATGGTAGCCTCTTACGAGGCTCTGCAATACGGAAGGTTTCATGCAAGGCCCTTTCAGCGGGATCTGTTGGACAAATGGTCCGGATCGCATCTTCACATGCACCAGAGGATACGTCTGTCGCTCAAAGCTAGGATTTCTCTTCTGTGGTGGTTTCAGACTTCTCACCTGACCGAGGGTCGACAGTTCGGGATTCAAAATTGGATTCTGCTAACCACAGACGCAAGCCTCAGAGGTTGGGGAGCAGTCACCCAGGGAGAACATTTCCAAGGAAAATGGTCAAGTCAGGAAACCACTCTACCGATCAACATTCTGGAGCTAAGGGCAATATACAATGCCCTTCTACAGGCTTCGCATCTTCTTCAAGATCATGCCATTCAAGTTCAGTCGGACATTGTGACGGCAGTAACGTACATAAGCCGACAGGGCAGAACGAAGAACAGAGCAGCAATGTCAGAGGTAACAAGGATTCTCCTCTGGGCAGAAAGATACGCGGTGGCGCTGTCGACAATCTTCATTCCAGTTGTAGACACCTGGGAAGCAGACTTCCTCAGCAGACACGACCTCCACCCAGGAGAGTGGGGCCTTCACCCACAGGTGTTAGAGTCCTTGACTCGTCGGTGGGGGATTCCACAAATAGACATGATGGCCTCTCGTCTTAACAAGAAGCTCACTCTGTATTGTTCCAGGTCGAGGGACCCACAAGCAGCGGTGGTGGACGCTCTGGTGGCTCCATGGGTCTACCAGATGGTTTACATGTTTCCACCTCTTCCATTGATCCCAAGAATTCTCAAAAGAATAAAAAGGGAAAAGGTTCAAGCAATTCTCAATGCTCCGGACTGGCCAAGAAGGGTCTGGTACACGGATCTACTGGAGATGCTTCTAGAGGACCCGTGGCCTCTGCCTCTTTGCGAGGATCTTCTACAACAGGGGCCGTTTGTCTATGAAGACTTAACATGGCTACGTTTGACGGCATGGAGGTTGAGTGTCAGATTCTAGCCTGGAAGGGGATCCTGGACAACATTATTCCTACCCTGATCCAGGCCAGTAAAGGGGTAATGTCTAAACATTACCACCGTATTTGGAAAAAATATGTCTTGTGGTGTGAAAATTAGAAAATTTCCTACAGTGGACTTTCAACTGGGATGTTTCCTTATTTTTCTACAGTCAGGTGTGGATATAAGCCTACGTTTGGGCTCCTTAAAAGTCCAGATTTCAGCCTTATCCATTTTCTTCCAGAAACAATTGGCTTCCCTCCCTGAGGTTAAGATGTTCTTGAAGGGTGTTCTGCACATCCAACCGCCCTTTGTGCCTCCTACGGCACCTTGAGATCTCAATGTGGTGTTGCAGTTCCTACAATTGGAATGGTTTGAGCCTTTACCAGGAGGCTGACGTAAAGTTTCTTACATGGAAGACTGTTACACTTTTGGCCTTGGCTTCTACAAGGCGAGTGTTGGAACTGGGGGCGTTGTCTCACAAAAGCTATTTGATTTTTCATGAAGATAGAGCTGATCTCAGAACGCGTCAGCAATTTCTTCCTAAGGTGGTGTCCACTTACTGACACCTCTGCTTCCTCAAAATCCTTGGATGTTGCGAGAAGATCTATGTGAAGTGGACAGCCCGTCACAAAAAGTCGGACTCGCTGTTTGTTCTCTATGATCCCAAGAAAATTGGGTGTCCTGCTTCAAAGCAGTCTATTGCTCACTGGAACAGGTGTACTATCCAGCAGGCTTATTCTATGGCAGGATTTAGTGTTCCTAAAGTACAGGCTGACTCTAATAGATCGGTGGGTTCTTCCTGGGCGGCTGCCCGGGGTGTCTCGGCATTACAGCTCTGCCGAGCAGCTACTTGGTCAGGGTCGAACACGTTTGCTAAGTTCTGCAAATTCGATACTTTGGCCTCTGAGAACCTTCAGTTTGGTCAGTCAGTTCTGCAGGAACCTCAGCACTCTCCCACCCGGTGTGAGAGCTTTGGTACATCCCCATGGTGCTAATGTGGACCCCAGTATCCTCTAGGACGTAAGAGAAAATAGGATTTTAATTACCTTCCGGTAAATCCTTTTCTCGTAGTCCGTAGAGGATACTGGGCGCCCGGCCAGTGCTTTGTGTTTCCTGCACTGTTACTTCGTTAAGTATTGTTGTTGGTTCAGCTGTTGCTGTTCCTGTTTAAGGTTGGTTAGCATGGCTTTCCTCTTGGTTGTTTGTGCTGGTTCGAATCTCACCACTGTTCTGTTAAATCCTTCCTCAGGATATGTCCATCTCCTCGGGCACAGTTTCTAGACTGAGTCTGGTAGGAGGGGCATTGAGGGAGGAGTCAGTTCACACTATTGATTTCTTAAAGTGCCCAAGGCTCATAGTGGACCCATCTATAACCCATGGTACTAATGTGGACCCCAGTATCCGCTACGGACTACGAGAAAAGGATTAACCGGTAGGTAATTAAAACCCTATTTTTCTTCATCAAATTATTTTGATGCAACGGTTAGATGGCAGAAGACCAGCCGTCATTTGGTGGGCTTCCGACTATTCTGCGGAACCCTGGTAATATTTTTGGGTCATGGTCTAATCGCGGTAGACGTGGCCACGTCCCCTTTGGGGGAGGAAAACTATTTCTAGCCATGACAAACAGAGGGGCACTGTGAGCCCCTCAGCCAGGGTCAAATCGAGGAGATTTGGGCCATCAGCGTGATCACTCCTCCCATACCTGCACAGACTGAGGTTCAGTAAAAGCAGCCTCTCTAGCCTCACTGAAGCCCAGCACATAGCCGCGTGTGCTGGGCTGAGGAGGAGGTCTTCTGCTGCTGCCAGGTAAGGGAAGGGGTCCCTCCATCAGGCCCCAGCTCCCACAACCCTCTCAGTGGTCCTGATAGCAGCCAGAAATTAGACTATGTGCTTGCCTCAGATCTACTTCTGCATTTTTAGAAAGCAATCAGCTACTCATATGGACACATCCTTATTAAGCTATTGGGCTCGTTTGATGAGATCTTTAGCCCCGTGTTGATAGTTGGTGTGGATATAAACACCTGTGTGTGGATATAACACCTGTAGCAAATCATATTAACCTGTATTGATCTTGTGGGAGGCAGTGACCACTCCACTACAGTATAGTAAACAGGGCTGCATGTGACAGGAGAAACTGTCAATATCTACAGTAGAGCTGGTAATATAATGAGTGCTGCATCCCTACTATGCACAGAATATGACACCTATTGCACATGAACCTATGGATGGTGTCAGAAGAGCTTTTTTGTGCTGTAAGTATTACTACAGCAGCTAGTTTTTTTCCATTTTAATAAAAAATTTTTGTTAATCAGCCGTCCTACTGAAGTTAATAGGTTTTGCCTAGAGGTTGTAGGATAAAGCAGACATTGTGCTCTGACCAATTTCCAAAAGCTGCAATCAGCGAGACAGCTCATGTTTAAGAGTGCTTCTTACAAGTCTGTGTTTTCTCTTCTGCATCCGTCACATTAGCAATTTAATAAATAATTTCTAATAAAACGTTAATGCTATGTAGATATTTTAATGCTTGACCAGAATAAGCGCCAAAAAGGGAACATAACCAGAGAGAGATCCATGGAGAAGGAAGGAGTTAATGGTCCATTTTGTTCGATGAACTGAATTGTGCTGAAGATGGTTATGCTATTGAATTAGAAAATGAAGTCATGGTCGTAAATTCTGAGATGTGTGCTAAGGCATTCTTCTGCCTGAGTCCGCAACTGAAGTAGTCCTCCCTTGTTCTTTGCATAAACATTTGTATTAGTTCATTGTGAAGTATGCATAAGAAATAGTCATCACCACAATGCTCAGTTGCACA
This sequence comes from Pseudophryne corroboree, assembly GCF_028390025.1. Classification (NCBI taxonomy): domain Eukaryota; kingdom Metazoa; phylum Chordata; class Amphibia; order Anura; family Myobatrachidae; genus Pseudophryne; species Pseudophryne corroboree. Next base: position 593,304,169 of record NC_086446.1, on the reverse strand, counting down.
TTCATTACCCTAATGGGTGTGGTCCATTAGGTCGACATACATTGTGTTGACCACGTTTGGTCGACATGCATTAGGTTGACATGGTCATTAGTTCGACATGTGCTAGTTCGACATGGAAAAAGGTCTACATGAGGGTGTTCTTTACTTTTTTTGGTGGTTCGGGCACGGTGCCTCGCTGCGCTCGGCGCAGGTTACCATTCCCAATTGTTGTCCACGTGGATCGTTAAGTATGAAAAAGTTGAATTTTTTTTTGAAAACCTCATATCAACCTAATGACTGTCACAACTGAGGGCCTGAGCTGACGGGAGGCAGCCTCAGTTGTAGGGGCTGAGATGTAACGGAACCTAGGAGGTTGTATCAGACCCCTAGACATGTAAGTAACATGTAGAATAACTGCCCGAAGGCGTGACCACGACAACCAGGATAAAAGTCAATGATGTTTATTATGACATACTCCGTAACACAGCAGCAAATAAGAAAACATAAAACTCAGTAGGGAAATAATACAGTTCCTGGGTACTACAGGGTGGTAAGGACCACAGGGCTCTGGTAGTATGAGATAGTTCTTAATAATCTTCTAGGTGGAAAGTCCTTACCAGGCCCGACTGTAGCAATGGAAATAGCCCAGGATCGTACCAGCTGGTGTTCCAGGAAAAGCTGGGCTGCTGTGGGTAAAACGGCTGCTGTGGATACTGGCTGAAACCAGACTGATGTTGACACGGAGTGAATACTGGCTGGAACCAGTTAAATAATAAATGTAGCTTGAGAGCGATGAAATATGAAAGTGATGTTTGGAGCTTGAGAGCGGTGAAATAATAATGCCGGTGATAAATGATACTCTGCAGAAAAGGGTACCGGCACTTTAAGAAGAGCTGACCTCTGCTGGAAGCTGGATGCTGAAAGCAGGTGGATCTGTAGCTGGAAGCAGATGAATCCAAATGGATAGGAGAGTCAGGCTACACCGCAGGTGGAATGCTGGTGCGGGTCTCTTTAGTGGAGGTTTGGAGATAGGAACTGGAACCTGGAAAACAACCACAGGAGAGAGACAAACTGGAACTAGGTTTGACAACCAAAGCACTGACGCCTTCCTTGCTCAGGCACAGATTACTTATACCTGCAGCAAGGAAGGGATTGGCTTGGCAATTATGCAGATTAACATTGCAAACAGCAGATTGGTGGAAATGAACAGATGACAAAATCCAAGATGGCTGCGCCCATGCAGACACTTGGAGGGAAGTTTGGTTTGTAATCCATGTGGGAATTAAAACAGTAATGGCGGCGCCGGCCACAGGAGACAGGAGACGCCAGACTGATAAGTGCACATTTAACCACGCGGGCACAGCGGAGGCCGCGGCTGACGTAATCACCACTCTGACATTCTGCATGTAGAAACTCAGGAACAGCGGCGGAGGCCGCGGGAGACGCCATTCCGGATGTAACAGGCGTTGCGGTGACCGCGTCTCAGAGTGACAGGAGAGGAGGCAGGAATGTGGACATCAGTATAACAGATGGGATCCGGTCCTGGAACGCTGAGCCAGCCTTAGGAGGCATCTGAAGGGTAAGTAATGGCGTCCAGATACCCGGATCGTGACAATGACCATGTCAACCTAGTGACCATGTTGACCTAATGCATGTCGACCAGACATGGTCGACCCAATGTATGTCGACCTAATGACCGCCATCCTGCCCAAATATGGTGTTGCCAACATTACAATATTTCCTACACTCCTCTATGGAGTAAAGCTTGTGATGAAGGTTGACACGATGTGCCATTCTAGAATGGCACAACGTATCTACTGCGTTGCATTGAATTTGAAGTGTCATTTTTATCATTAGTATATCTACTCAAAGAAATTAAGCTTTATATCCATATATTTTTCATTCCTTAAAACTGGTGTTGTTCCTGGGAAAGCTGCCTCCCTCTATAAATAGCAAGCATCCGTCAGTTAACTTTCTTAGTTATCCTTGTACAAACAATGAATTGCATCTAAATATCTATCTAGCATGTCATGTTATGGCAGAGGAGAGAGTGGTAGGGGTAGGGTGTCACATTGCACAGAGCAGACACAAAAAAAAACACATTGGCCAACTGCCAGACACAATCATTCTGCTATACAGACAGGGAACCTTGCGCAGAAACCTACACATTAAGACTCTGCAGAATATTGCAAGTAAGAACCATGAGTTATTTTTGATTTACGTAATGATGGACCTAATTCAGATGTGGTTGCAAAGCGGCTATTGTATGAATATCGGTTGATGTTTTCATACTGCGCATGCGTCTGGGCCACAGTGCGCATGTGCATCTATTGAATTGCGATGGTGGTCGCAAAGAGTGACAGGTAGACTGCACTTGGGGGTGGTATAGGAGAGGGGCCAGGTAAATGCAGGCTAGTCATGGCCGTTCAGATGGCGTTTTCTGTGTGTGCATCAATTAGCAGTTGTGATCTTGCTGCTGAAGAGCCCCCTGACTGTGCGTCTTCAGAGGCACTCAGACTCTGCGTGATGACCCGATGTTTTAAAGCAGATGTATGTAATAGGACGGAAATGAAGAGATAGCAGTGGGTGTCCCTATGCTCAGATTAGCTTCTGCCCATATTAGCATATAGTCGCGATTTCAAATGGCAAAAGATAGTGACAGCAATCGCAAGAACAACCACATCGGAATTAGGCCCGATAAGTGATGTTTTACTTACCGTAATACATGAACATGCACACATCATGCAATAGCTGCAGCGTGAGCTTGTGGTAAATTGATTCTGCCTCTATAAACTCGTAGACTGTCAGCATGTCAGGTGAAGGTAGAGCGGGGAGAAGGATGATATCAGAGCTCAGAGTAGCGTACTAAAACTTCTCTGCTCACTATATTTGATGTGTTTGGTTGCCATGGGAGATATAACACTGGTGAAAAATCTGAAGAATGATTACTTATTCATAGTAGAAATAGAGAGATAGACCAAGGAGAAATGCCACATACCTTATAAAGATTCTTATAGCCTGTTACAATGCTTTATAGTTAACAAATAAAAATATGGGGTTATTATTTTTGGTAACACAGTTCTTGATTCACTGAAACTTTCTTGTAAATGTTAGTTTTACAATAATGGGTGACTTGTTGATGGCGTTTAGAACATACGATATATGTCTTCTCCTGTTGAAAATAATTACAATCTATTAAGGTATTACTAACGGCACAAACTGTGCGTAGTGGAGTGGCCAGAGATATGTTTCTTGATTCTGCTACCAGAATTGTGTGTTTTGCAAATGTCAGACAGTGACAGCATTTTGTCCAGTCGCCTCAGACTGTATTAAAAACCAACTGGCTTACGCTTGGGAATTATACAAGACAAGCTTCTCTCCTATGAATGTCCTCAAGAAACATTCCTATCAAATGTACTTACTTTCATTACTGTATAACTGTTCAGCTTTTGAAATGCGGAACCTGCATTTATTACTAAGATAAAAGACCATTGTTTGTTAATGGGACGTTTGCAATACAAATCTATGGGACATTTTCTAAACCTTTATAAGTACATCATACTTCAAATCAGTGGCGGAACTTGTGAGTAGTGAGACCAGGTGCAAAATTATAATTTGCATACTTCCCAACTGTCCCGATTATCACTGGACCATCATGTTTTATGGGCATTGTCCTGCTGTCCACCTGCTTGGTGCAGGGGAGTTGGGAGGCTCCCAAATCCCTCCCAGTGGTAGATTCATCGTAGTTCTTCAGTATCAGGAGCAGTCCATAAGTTTAAAATTACTTCCTTGCTCTCAGTGACTTTATCCTATTTAGGAGTTAGGGCACTGGCGTAATAACAGCCCCCGCAGCCAACACGGTGGCTTGGGGTGCCGGTGCTGTTTATGCAGATTCCCATGCATGCCATCCACATGGAAATCTTCTTAAAATGTCCCTGTAAGAAAAGTCCGCCGCTCGGAGGAGGCAGATGCTAGAGGTCCGAGTTGACCTCTAGTGTCTGACAGGGAGCACAGCGCTACAGCGTTACCTGAAAGTGCTGAGAACTCTCAGCGCTGGCATCACCGGAAAAAGATGCATCTTCTGCCGTGAAACCCCTAACATTCAGCATTACACCCCCGGCAATGAGTATGAAACCCTTGGCAACGAACATGGAACCTAGAGCATGAAACCCCATACAAATACTGTAAGGGGAACGACTCAGGAATTTTTTTTTATTATGGTGGCCAATGTCTTTTCCTGCAATGCCACGCCCCTTGCAGTGAGGCCTCACCATCTTCTTGGAGTGCGCGCATGCCAATGGGGAAGGCAGAAATGTTTTTGGCAGGGGGGGGGGACCAAAATTATAATTACCCCACTGAGTTAGTGGGAGTTAGAAAACCTCTTACTACACGAGGAAAGGAAGCGGATACGTTGTATAGAATGAATCAAGATGCTCACAGTGGACTGAATGAGTAAAATACATATTTGTATGTTGCAGTTGGGCTATATGGAGCCTCAGTATTTCAGATCATCACAATTCAGCCAATTTTGCATTTTGATGCTAAATTATTATTTATTTATTTTATTCTGCTTTCAAACTGTTCTTACAGTCACTACGGTTTGCCATGTCCACTACATAGCAATTATCTGAAGGTGCTTAAAATTAACAAGTAGGAGTCTGTCTGCATATAAGAAAGGTACTGTATTGATTGAGAAATGACAGCAACTAGATTGCTTGCCAACTCTGTTCTGCAGAAGCCACTTATCCTTGAAATTACACAGATTCAACAAACTTCAAACACAATTCCTGAAACAATGCAAAAATACATTGTCATATAATATATATATATATATATATATATATATACACACACACACACACACAGTTGTGCTCATAAGTTTACATACCCTAGCAGAATTTGTGATTTTCTGGCCTTTTGTCAGAGAATATGAATGATAACTCACAAACTTTTCTTTCACTCATGGTTAGTGGTTGGGTGAAGCCATTGATTGTCAGACAACTGTGTTTACTCTTTTTAAATCATAAAGACAACAGAAACTACCCAAATGACCCTGATCAAAAGTTTACATACCCTGGAGATTTTGGCCTGATAACATGCACACAAGTTGACACAAATGGGTTTGAATGGCTACTAAAGGTAACCATCCTCACCTGTGATCTGTTTGCTTGTAATCAGTGTGTGTGTATAAAAGGTCAGTGAGTTTCTGGACTCCTGAAAGACCCTTGCATCTTTCATCCAGTGTTGCACTGACATGTCTGAATTCTGAGTCATGGGGAAAGCAAAAGAATTGTCAAAGGATCTGCGGGAAAAGGTAATTGAACTGTATAAAACAGGAAAGGGATATAAAAAGATATCCAAGCAATTGAGAATGCCAATCAGCAGTGTTCAAACTCTAATTAAGAAGTGGAAAATGAAGGATTCTGTGGAAACCAAATCACGGTCAGGTAGACCAACAAAAATTTCAGCCACAACTGCCAGGAAAATTGTTCGGGATGTAAAGAAAAATCCACAAATAACTTCAGCTGAAATACAGGACTCTCTGAAAAAAAGTGGTGTGGTTGTTTCAAGATGCACAATAAGGAGGCATTTGAAGGAAAATGGGCTGCATGGTCGAGTCGCCAGAAAAAAGCCATTACTATGCAAATGCCACAAAGCATCCCGCTTACAATACTCCAAACAGCACAGAGACAAGCCTCAAAACTTCTGGAACAAAGTCATTTGGAGTGATGAGACAAAATTGAACTTTTTGGCCATAAACGTTACATTTGAAGAGGAGTCAACAAGGCCTATGATGAAAGGTACACCATTCCTACTGTGAAACACGGAGGTGGATCGCTGATGTTTTGGGGATGTGTGAGCTACAAAGACACTGGAAACTTGGTCAAAATTGATAGCAAGATGAATGCAGCATGTTATCAGAAAATACTGGAGGAAAATTTGCACTCATCAGCCCGGAAGCTGCGCATGGGACGTACTTGGACGTTCCAACATGACAATGATCCAAAACACAAGGCCAAGTCGACCTGTCATTGGCTACAGCAGAATAAAGTGATGGTTCTGGAGTGGCCATCTCAGTCTCCTGACCTCAATATCATTGAGCCACTCTGGGGAGATCTCATACGTGCAGTTCATGCAAGACAGCCCAAGAATTTACAGGAACTGGAGGCTTTTTGCCAAGAAGAATGGGCAGCTATACCATCTGAGAAAATAAAGAGCCTCATCCACAACTACCACAAAAGACTTCAAGCTGTCATTGATGTTAAAGGGGGCAATACAAGGTATTAAGAACTAGGGTATGTAAACTTTTGATCAGGGTCATTTGGGTAGTTTCTGTTGTCATTATGATTTAAAAAGAGTAAACACAGTTGTTTGACAACAAATGGCTTCACCCAACCACTAACCATGAGTGAAAGAAAAGTTTGTGAGTTATCATTCATATTCTCTGAGAAATGGCCAGAAAATCACAAATTCTGCTAGGGTATGTAAACTTATGAGCACAACTATATATATATATATATATATATATATATATATATATATACTGTATACAGTGGTCGAACTGGAAATTTTGAAGTGGGGGTATGGAAAAGTGAAGACTGTCAGTATGCGCGTGCCGAAGGAATGAGCCAAAGTGCAGGGAGAGGGACAGAGAGATGACAGAGGGACAGGGAGAGTGACAGCAGGTACAAAGGGACAGGGAGAGTGATAGCAGGGATAGGGAGAGTGACAGCAGGGACAGAGAGATGACAGAGGGACCAGGAGAGTGACAGCAGGGACATAGGGACAGAGAGAAGTTAGGGAGGAACTTTTATCTCTCTCCATTATACATAGAAAGATTAAACTTGCCGCTGTACGTTACAAGCTGTTTGTGCTAATTAGTACTCTAATAGAAAATACTGTACAAAGATACTAAGGACGTTGATTTGGCATCCAGGAACTTAGGGGGAGCTTTTATCTCTCTCTCTGTTATACTTAGAAAGATTACAGTGGAGAGAGATAAAAGCTCCTTCCTAAGTTCCTGGATGCCAAATCACCGGCCTTAGTATCTCTGTACCGTATGTTATATTAGTGTACTTAGCACGAACAGCTTGTAACGTACAACACAGATTCTCTAACGCCAACGATCTACAGTACTGTGTTGCTCGAACAGTTAGTTGCATCAGAATACACTAATTTATATTTACTGGTATGTCTATAGGTGCTCATTACCGCTGTGTATTTTAGATAGCGAATGAGTCGCTCCTGCAGATTTACCTCAATTTGTGTGAAACCTGTGTGCACCTTTCCATTGAATGTTTTACAATGGATTACATGAAAAAAAATAATAATAATAAAGTGAATGTCACGGGAACACACACAAAAAAAAAGATTGGCACTCTGTGAATGGAACCTGGGACTCTCAGTGTGGCAGGCGGGAGCCTTTATAGCTAGCCCACGACACTGCATGGAAGAGTCACAAGTTCATATGTAAAAGTACTGCAAAGAGCGATTCCTTCCCATTGGTGTTCGTTTATGCCGTTAGGGGACTCGGACGCTCATTTAGTGCACTGTACATACTGTAAAGTCAATGAGCTACATTATTCCTTTCACACATTAGTTGCGTCTGCATACACAAGTGTTTTAACACGTTCATTTGCATCTGTATAAACTATACACACAGTGATTTGGCATCCAGGAACTTAGGGAGGAGATTTTATCTCTCCCCATTATATTTAATACTACGGGATTTGGATGCTCACATATCCCTAACATCAATAGACCATACTGTATCTGTAACACATTCATTTGCATCTGTATATGCTGTATTATTTGTGTCTGTACTGTATATACTGGTATATACTCTATGACATACTGTAGCATAATGCAGCATAATGAGACGCACCAGTAAAGTAGTTCTTACGCTGTAGTTCAGTATTGTATTTTAATGGAGACTACACGCATGCGCATTGTTGATTTTAAAAAGCGACATCTGGTGGATGATCTTAGGTATTACACTCAAAGGTCATGCCAAATGCTCTGTGTGCCTCCCGACGACTAGGCGCACCTCCTTGCGCCCAGGAACGCTGCGTATGCCTGATCGCGACTAACGCCTCAGTCAGCCAAGATAACGGAGGACCCATCTGTACTTCCAATTTCTATGCATGGTAGCCATAGACATGCACTTCACAGTTGTCATCGGGTACAACATTATACCCAAAAAATTTATCATGTCAAACATCATCATCATCAAGGTCAACATTGCTAGTTGCGCAATTAACACACAGTCTGGATTGTTAGGTTTTGCGGGGAGACTATGATGTCTATTCATATGTTGGCTAATGGTCTATATTCTGAACTGTGTTTCCTGGCAACCTCAACTGGCCCTTTTATCCGTAGTGGCCTTTTATTAATGTGAAGCATTACTGAGTGACATTTGTTTGTTCTTTGCTGATTGGCTGCTTTACATTCCACACACAGTGTCTCACCAGGCGGTGTAAATTATTGGCATAATTTCACACATATCGTGCTTATTGTAGTAACAGACAGAAATCCTCTTGAAAGGAGCACCTATGGGATCTTGTGATGTCCAACTAGGCCCACTGATAGTTTTTTAAACCCTGTATTACTGGCTCACGGAGGGGGTGATTCACTAAAGATTGCAAATGCAAAGTTGGTTGCAGCAACTTTGCAATTGCAGTCCTTAGCAATGCAAATACAGGAGGCGGTGCATACCACCTCCTCCCTGCATTTGCGATGCAATCGCATCTTAGATGAACATCGCAACCTTTCTCAGCCTTGCCGTTGCAATGCAGCTTCCTAGGCCAAGTAACTGCGTTTTGCAATGGGGATCTGGTCTGAAGATTGACACTGTCTAGGTCGACAATGTTTAGGTCGACAGTCACTAGGTTGACAGGGTTGGAAGGTCGACATGTCAAAAGGACATGAGTTTTAAAAAAAAAACACGTTTTTTTTTTTTACTTTTTCATACTTAACTATCCACGTGGACTACGATTGGAACGGTAATCTGTGCCGAACGAAGCATGCGAGGGGACACGGTGCACTAATTGGGGTTCCTGGTCACTCTACGAAGAAAACTACACCAAAAAAAAAAAATCATGTTGATTTTTTGACCTGTCGACCCAGCACATGTCGACCTTCCAACCCTGTCGACCTAGTGACTGTCGACCTATAGTGGTCGACCTAAACATTGTTGACCAACACACTGTCAATCTAATGATCCACACCCCTTGCAATGCAATCCCATTTTTCCAATGCTAGCTACCCTGTCACTCCTGCAAGTGCCTCTGCCTGTCATTCAGGCAGAGGTGTTCGCATATCGGCGCTATGATCGTAGGACTCACATCGGGGATATGCAGTAAAGATCGCATTAGCGATCCTTACTGAATTAGCCCCTGAGTTTCCTAGAAAAATACAGCACCTTAGACCAACAAAGTATGCATTGGATATTTACAGTGTCTCACCTAGATTCTGACCTTTTCAGGACATACAGTACTAGCAAGTAAGTTTATTGATTTGTATATAATCTCAACTGTCCTTGTCAGGACAAGTAGACAGCGATAGATAAGGCTTCAGAAAAATGTGTTGTCATTTCATTTAAGCATGGTTATTCTCAACCGTCCGTGTTGTGATTACTCCGATTAAATTTCAGACTATATTTCACAGTAGCCAGCAGAGTGGTGTACAGATAAATTCTGTGCTCCGATTGTCCTTTCCAGGACATAAGGGGATAACAGTAAGACCACGTTTTCATGGTTAATCCCTGGGCTCTGTCACTCTAGATGCCCTATTGAAGGTGTGATGGAACAGTGAAGTGTTGACAAACTGTATGAAGAGTCATTTGAAATCAGTGAAAAAGAGCATTCATTCATAATATATTCCTTTTGGTTGTAGAATGGAGAGTGCTAACGAAAAACTCCCAAAATACAGACTAGAAGGAATAATAATAACATATTGTATACAATTCCTGATACTGGACTGATTGTGCTGCAGGCTTTTTCATTTCTCTTCATAAAATTGGCTTCCCACATGGCAAAGGCGCATGCATCTAAAAAGTGGGAGATCCTTACGGAAAGCTGCGTGACCTAGCAGAACATCACAGTTTACATCACTGTGTGGGTGTGCCCTGCATTCTCTAAAATGCTGGTTTGCCCCCAGGCTCTCCATGCTCTGTGACTAGGTGGCGTATGCATGCACACAGCATCTAATCTCTGGGATGTGGTCAAAATCCTGGCAGTCAGAAGACCTTCAGTGGAGTCCCAGAGGTAAGTACGGGGCTTAGGCACTAGGGAGAGAGTTAGTTATGTTGGGGTGAGGTTCGACTTAGGCTGTGGGTAGGGGGTAGGGTGAAATACTTACCGGGATTCATCTGGATTCTGGCCATCAATATCCTGACTTTCCGGGATTTTGTACCCAACCCTATTCACCGGGCTTGCATCAGTGACAGTGCCCCCTCCGCACAACTTTTACCCCAGAAAAGTAGGACTGTACCACCAAAAGCGGAACAATTGGGAGGTATATGTGATAAAGATTCTTCTGGAACTGAAATAGTGCAATGGCATGGAAATAAAACAATTCCAAATTGTGTCTTTCCAAAAGTATCGAGAATGCCTTTGTTCTACACATAGTAGATTTATTGATATATATATATATATATATATATATATATACTGTGTATGTAGATTATATATATATCTATCTATCTATATCTATGGGGCCCTCGAACACTAGGAATCCCTAAATAACAACCCCGGTTAACCACCTTCTAAATGATGTGAGTGCAGGAGTATATATTATATATATATATATATATATATATATATATATATACGCATATAGATACAGGTAACGGCGGCACTCTCGGTTTTGTAAGTGCAAAAACTGAGATCACTCGGTTCTGCTTTGACTTAACGTTTCGGTTTTAATTAACCGTCATCAGAAGATACAAAAATATATATATGGGAGAAAAGAGATGGCAGGCACTCATAGGCATCGGTTAATGAATGTTTAACAGCGCAGTCTGTTGTCTTCATTAACCGGTGCCTACAAGTGCCTGACATCTCTTTTCTCCCATGTACACGCCACAGCGAGGCAAGGCACCAGGACAAGATGCACTGATTACCTTGGAGTGTCAAACATTCTTTTTGTGATAGATACATACATACATACATACATACATACATATATACACTGCTCAAAAAAAATAAAGGGAACACTTAAACAACACAATGTAATTCAAAGTCAATCACACTTCTGTGAAATCAAACTGTCCACTTAGGAAGCAACACTGATTGACAATCAATTTCACATGCTGTTGTGCAAATGGAATAGACAACAGGTGGAAATTATAGGCAATTAGCAAGACACCCCCAATAAAGGAGTTGTTCTGCAGGTGGTGACCACAGACCACGTCTAAGCTCCTATGCTTTCTGGCTGATGTTTTGATCACTTTTGAAAGCTGGCGGTGCTTTCACTCTAGTGGTAGCATGAGACGGAGTCTACAACCCACACAAGTGGCTCAGGTAGTGCAGCTCATCCAGGATGGCACATCAATGCGAGCTGTGGCAAGAAGGTTTGCTGTGTCTGTCAGCCTAGTGTCCAGAGCATGGAGGCGCTACCAGGAGACAGGCCAGTACATCAGGAGACGTGGAGGAGGCCGTAGGAGGGCAACAACCCATCAGCAGGACCGCTACCTCTGCCTTTGTGCAAGGAGAAACAGGAGGAGCACTGCCAGAGCCCTGCAAAATGACCTCCAGCAAGCCACAAATGTGCATGTGTCTACTCAAACGATCAGAAACAGACTCCATGAGGGTGGTATGAGGGCCCGACGTCCACAGGTGGGGGTTGTGCTTACAGCCCAACACCATGCAGGACGTTTGGCATTTGCCAGAGAACACCAAGATTGGCAAATTCGCCACTGGCGTCCCTGTGCTCTTCACAGATGAAAGCAGGTTCTCACTGAGCACATGTGACAGACGTGACAGAGTCTGGAGACACCAAGGAGAACGTTCTGCTGCCTGCAACATCCTCCAGCATGACCGGTATGGCAGTGGGTCAGTAATGGTGTGGGTGGCATTTCTTTGGGGGGCTGCACAGCCCTCCATGTGCTCGCCAAAGGTAGCCTGACTGCCATTAGGTACCGAGATGAGATCCTCAGACCCCTTGTGAGACCATATGCTGGTGCGGTTGGCCCTGGGTTTCTCCTAATGCAAGACAATGCTAGACCTCATGTGGCTGGAGTGTGTCAGCAGTTCCTGCAAGACGAAGGCATTGATGCTATGGACTCGCCCGCCCGTTCCCCAGACCTGAATCCAGTTGAGCACATGTGGGACATCGTGTCTCGCTCCATCAACCAGCGCCATGTTGCACCACAGACTGTCCAGGAGTTGGCGGATGCTTTAGTCCAGGTCTGGGAGGAGCTCCCTCAGGAGACCATCTGCCACCTCATCAGGAGCATGTCCAGGCATTGTAGGGAGGTCATACAGGCACGTGGAGGCCACACACACCTACTGAGCCTCATTTTGACGTGTTTTAAGGACATTTCATCAAAGTTGGATCAGCCTGTAGTGTGTTTTTCCACTTTAATTTTGAGTGTGACTCCAAATCCAGACCTCCATGGGTTAATAAATTTGATTTCCATTGATCATTTTTGTGTGATTTTGTTGTCAGCACATTCAACTATGTAAAGAACAAAGTATTTAATAAGAATATTTCATTCATTCAGATCTAGGATGTGTTGTTTAAGTGTTCCCTTTATTTTTTTGAGCAGTGTATGTATACTAGTGATGTGCACCGGACATTTTTCGGGTTTTGTGTTTTGGTTTTGGATTCGGTTCCGCGGCCGTGATTTGGATTCGGACGCGTTTTGGCAAAACCTCACCGAAAATATTTTGTCGGATTCGGGTGTGTTTTGGATTCGGGTGTTTTTTTCAAAAAACACTAAAAAACAGCTTAAATCATAGAATTTGGGGGTCATTTTGATCCCATAGTATTATTAACCTCAATAGCCATAATTTCCACTCATTTCCAGTCTATTCTGAACACCTCACACCTCACAATATTATTTTTAGTCCTAAAATTTGCACCGAGGTCGCTGGATGGCTAAGCTAGGCGACACAAGTGGCCGACACAAACACCTGGCCCATCTAGGAGTGGCACTGCAGTGTCAGGCATGATGGCACTTCAAAAAAATAGTCCCCAAACAGCACATGATGCAAAGAAAAAAAAGAGGCGCACCAAGGTCGCTGTGTGACTAAGCTAAGCGACACAAGTGGCCGACACAAAGACCTGGCCCATCTAGGAGTGGCACTGCAGTGTCAGGCAGGATGGCACTTCAAAAAAATTGTCCCCAAACAGCACATGATGCAAAGAAAAATGAAAGAAAAAAGAGGTGCAAGATGGAATTGCCTTGGGCCCTCCCACCCACCCTTATGTTGTATAAACAGGACATGCACACTTTAACGAACCCATCATTTCAGCGACAGGGTCTGCCACACGACTGTGACTGAAATGACTGGTTGGTTTGGGCCCCCACCAAAAAAAGAAGCAATCAATCTCTCCTTGCACAAACTGGCTCTACAGAGGCAAGATGTCCACCTCATCATCATCCTCCGATTCCTCACCCCTTTCACTGTGTGCATCCCCCTCCTCACAGATTATTAATTGGTCCCCACTAGAATCCACTATCTCAGGTCCCTGTGTACTTTGTGGAGGCAATTGCTGCTGGTGAATGTCTCCACGGAGGAATTGATTATAATTCATTTTGATGAACATCATCTTCTCCACATTTTCTGGAAGTAACCTCGTACGCCGATTGCTGACAAGGTGAGCGGCTGCACTAAACACTCTTTCGGAGTACACACTGGAGGGAGGGCAACTTAGGTAGAATAAAGCCAGTTTGTGCAAGGGCCTCCAAATTGCTTCTTTTTCCTGCCAGTTTACGTACGGACTGTCTGACGTGCCTACTTGGATGCGGTCACTCATATAATCCTCCACCATTCTTTCAATGGTGAGAGAATCATATATAGTGACAGACGACATGTCAGTAATCGTTGGCAGGTCCTTCAGTCCGGACCAGATGTCAGCACTCGCTCCAGACTGCCCTGCATCACCTTTTCCTCGCACCCCCAGTTGCGGGAGAATGTGAAGGAGGAGATGTTGACGGGTCACGTTCCGCTTGACTTGACAATTTTCTCACCAGCAGGTCTTTGAACCTCTGCAGACTTGTGTCTGCCGGAAAGAGAGATACAACGTAGGTTTTAAATCTAGGATCGAGCACGGTGGCCAAAATGTAGTGCTCTGATTTCAACAGATTGACCACCCGTGAATCCTGGTTAAGCGAATTAAGGGCTCCATCCACAAGTCCCACATGCCTAGCGGAATCGCTCTGTTTTAGCTCCTCCTTCAATGTCTCCAGCTTCTTCTGCAAAAGCCTGATGAGGGGAATGACCTGACTCAGGCTGGCAGTGTCTGAACTGACTTCACGTGTGGCAAGTTCAAAGGGTTGCAGAACCTTGCACAATGTTGAAATCATTCTCCACTGCGCTTGAGTCAGGTGCATTCCCCCTCCTTTGCCTATATCGTGGCCAGATGGATAGGCTTGAATGGCCTTTTGCTGCTCCTCCATCCTCTGAAGCATATAGAGGGTTGAATTCCACCTCGTTACCACCTCTTGCTTCAGATGATGGCAGGGCAGGTTCAGGATTGTTTGGTGGTGCTCCAGTCTTCTGTACGCGGTGGCTGAATACCGAAAGTGGCCCGCAATTCTTCGGGCCACCGACAGCATCTCTTGCACGCCCCTGTCGTTTTTTAAATAATTCTGCACCACCAAATTCAATGTATGTGCAAAACATGGGACGTGCTGGAATTTGCCCAGATGTAATGCACGCACAATATTGCTGGCGTTGTCCGATGTCACAAATCCCCAGGAGAGTCCAATTGGGGTAAGCCATTCTGCGATGATCTTCCTCAGTTTCCGTAAGAGGTTGTCAGCTGTGTGCCTCTTCTGGAAAGCGGTGATACAAATCGTAGCCTGCCTAGGAACGAGTTGGCGTTTGCGAGATGCTGCTACTGGTGCCGCCGCTGCTGTTCTTGCTGCGGGAGGCAATACATCTACCCAGCGGGCTGTCACAGTCATATAGTCCTGAGTCTGCCCTGCTCCACTTGTCCACATGTCCGTGGTTAAGTGGACATTGGGAACGACTGCATTTTTTAGGACACTGGTGATTCTTTTTCTGAGGTCTGTGTACATTTTCGGTATCGCCTGCCTAGAGAAATGGAACCTAGATGGTATTTGGTACCGGGGACACAGTACCTCAATCAAGTCTCTAGTTGCCTCTGAATTAACGGTGGATACCGGAACCACGTTTCTCACCGCCCAGGCTGCCAAGGCCTGAGTTATCTGCTTTGCAGCAGGATGACTGCTGTGATATTTCATCTTCCTCGTAAAGGACTGTTGGACAGTCAATTGCTTTCTGGAAGTAGTACAAGTGGTCTTCCGACTTCCCCTCTGGGATGACGATCGACTCCCAGCAGCTACAACAGCAGCGCCAGCAGCAGTAGGCGTTACACTCAAGGATGCATCGGAGGAATCCCAGGCAGGAGAGGACTCGTCAGACTTGCCAGTGACATGGCCTGCAGGACTATTGGCTTTCCTGGGTAAGGAGGAAATTGACACTGAGGGAGTTGGTGGTGTGGTTTGCAGGAGCTTGGTTACAAGAGGAAGGGATTTAGTGGTCAGTGGACTGCTTCCGCTGTCACCCAAAGTTTTTGAACTTGTCACTGACTTATGATGAATGTGCTGCAGGTGACGTATAAGGGAGGATGTTCCGAGGTGGTTAACATCCTTACCCCTACTTATTACACCTTGACAAACCAACACACTGCTTGACACCTGTTGTCCGCATTTTTGTTGAAATAATTCCACACCGAAGAGCTGATTTTTTTTTGTATTTTGACCAGGCATGTCAATGGCCATATTCGTCCCACGGACAACAGGTGTCTCCCCGGGTGCCTGACTTAAACAAAGCACCTCACCATCAGAATCCTCCTTGTCAATTTCCTCCCCAGCGCCAGCAACACCCATATCCTCATCCTGGTGTACTTCAACAGTGACATCTTCAATTTGACTATCGGGAACTGGACTGCGGGTGCTCCTTCCACACTTGCAGGGGGCGTGCAAATGGTGGAAGGCGCAAGCTCTTCCCGTCCAGTGTTGGGAAGGTCAGGCATCCCAACCGACACAATTGTACTCTCCTTGGGGATTTGTGATTTAGAAGAACGCACAGTTCTTTGCTGTGCTTTTGCCAGCTTAAGTCTTTTAATTTTTCTAGCGAGAGGATGAGTGCTTCCATCCTCATGTGAAGCTGAACCACTAGCCATGAACATAGGCCAGGGCCTCAGCCGTTCCTTGCCACTCCGTGTTGTAAATGGCATATTGGCAAGTTTACACTTCTCCTCAGACGCTTTTAATTTTGATTTTTGGGTCATTTTACTGAACTTTTGTTTTTTGGATTTTACATGCTCTCTACTATGACATTGGGCATCGGCCTTGGCAGACGATGTTGATGGCATTTCATCATCTCGGCCATGACTAGTGGCAGCAGCTTCAGCACGAGGTGGAAGTGGATCTTGATCTTTCCCTATTTTAACCTCCACATTTTTGTTCTCCATATTTTAATGTGTGGAATTATATGCCAGTATCAATAGCAATGGCCTACTACTATATATACTGCGCACAACTAAAATGCACCACAGGTATAGAATGTAGATGGATAGTATACTTAATGACGACACAGAGGTAGGTACAGCAGTGGCCTTCCGTACCGTACTGCTGTATATAGTATACTGGTGGTCACTGTGTCAGCAAACTGCAAAATTAAAATGCACCACAGGTATAGAATGTAGATGGATAGTATACTTAATGACGACACAGAGGTAGGTACAGCAGTGGCCTTCCGTACCGTACTGCTATATATAATATACTGGTGGTCACTGTGTCAGCAAACTGCAAAACTAAAATGCACCACAGGTTTAGAATGTAGATGGATAGTATACTTAATGACGACACAGAGGTAGGTACAGCAGTGGCCTTCCGTACCGTCCGGCTATATATAGTATACTGGTGGTCACTGTCAGCAAAACTCTGCACTGTACTCCTCCTATATAATATTAATTATACTGGTGGTCCCCAGTCCCCACATTAAAATAAAGCAGCACACTGAGCACAGATATGGAGTGTTTTTCAGGCAGACAACGTATACTGGTGGTCACTGTCAGCAAAACTCTGCACTGTACTCCTGCTATATAATACAGCTGCTCCCCAGTCCCCACAATTAAGCAGTATGAGCACAGATATATATGCAGCACACTGAGCACAGATATGGAGCGTTTTTTTCAGGCAGAGAACGGATAACTGGTGGTCACTGATCAGCAAAACCCTGCACTGTACTCCTCCTATATTATACAGCTGCTCCCCAGTCCTCCCCACAATGAATTAAGCAATAATGCACAATCAAATTCAACAATAACGGAGAGGACGCCAGCCACGTCCTCTCCCTAACATTTGCAATGCACGAGTGAAAATGGCGGCGATGCGCGGCTGCTTATATAGAATCCGAATCTCGCGAGAATCCGACAGCGGGATGATGACGTTCGGGCGCGCTCGGGTTACCCGAGCCATACGGGAGAATCCGAGTATGGCTCGGACCCGTGTAAAAAGGGTGAAGTTCGGGGGGGTTCGGTTTCCGAGAAACCGAACCCGCTCATCACTAATATATACTGTATTTATGTATCTCAATGCTCCCTTTGATGGCACCTAACCCTTGGTTTTCCATACTTGTCCTCTATACTGTAGTCTTGAAATGTAAATACTGTTTTGCTAATTTGTTTATGTACTCTGTAATGGGCGCCGCAGATTCCTTGTGGTGCCATATAAGTAAAGGCTAATAATAATAATGTATATGGTATTTATCTACAGTGGAGGATTTGCTCCGACCCTTCCACCACATTTAGTGTTAGAATTTCTTGCCCCTTGCTTAAAGACAATTTCTCTTTATTATGTTTATGGCACGCAGTATGTGAGTGTGGTATATTTTGTCGATATTCATCATGTCGATACTGATGAAATGTTGACACGATTAGAATGTTGTCAAAATGTTCCTGGTGGGCTAGTGGTGATTTACCTGGTATGACGGGTCCAGCGACTCCAGACTTGTTTTCTACGTGCGGCGGTGACATTAGGGTGATTTTCGGTGTATTCCATGCAACATTAGGCGGTATTACCAATCCTAACCTCCCCTCTCATTTCCTAATCTTCCCCCCCTAGTTGCTAACCCTAACCCTCCACTGCTGGTCCATGCAGAATGTCGACATTTCACCTGTTAACATTCTTTAGGTCCCTGCATATTCAGTGTCAACATTTCAATAATTTTATGAATTGACTTTATGAATGTTATTATAACTACATCCCCAATTTTTAGTCATTCTACTTAATACGAATAAAAGTTTTGTTTTAGTGATATGATGGAGAGACATTCCCTTCTGTGTTATGATGCAAGTTTTTCTCTCATTTCCATTTCCCTAATATTTGCACATTGGTGTGAACTTTAGTAGTATTAGATTATACCAAGTAGTTTATTCCACAATCTGGAGTCCAGCTGTTTTTCCCCTTCTTGTTTCTACTCAAACGTTAAAGTTTATCAAGCTTCTTAATTGTGTATTATAGTTGCAATTAAAAAAATAGGTTATTCTCTAAATATATTCTTTAAATAAGTTGTACAACAATATTTAGATAATGATGTGGTTATGAACATTCTATTACATGTCAATTTGGAAAATATGTTGCACATTTGTTTCTCTTTCAATATTATATTTTACATTTTATTAAAAGGTTGACCAGATCAAAGATTGGTGGTGCTGGAGGCCGGGCCAGTGCTCCCTCCCTCTATTCCCAGAATCTTTTGTAGCAACTGGGTCTCTGGGCGCTGCCATCTTGCCTCCTAGCGATTCGGCCCCTAGTGGCCACCATTTTACTTGATCCTGGCTGCTTTGTTAGGTAATCGCCTGCCTTCCAGTGTCTCCTGTGCATGCGCGCTAGATAATATCATGTCTTCCAGTGTCTCCTGTAGATGCTCTGCTAGGTAATCTCCTGCTTTCCAGTGTCTCCTGTGCATGCGCGCTAGATAATATCATGTCTTCCAGTGTCTCCTGTAGATGCTCTGCTAGGTAATCTCCTGCTTTCCAGTGTCTCCTGTGCATGCTCTGCTAGATAATCTTCTTCCTTCCAGTGTGTTCGGTGGGTGGGTGGTCTGCTAGATAATCTCCTGCCTTTCAGTGTGTCCTGTGGGAGTTTTGCCGGATAATCTCCTGCCTTCTAGCGCCTCCTGTAGATATTCTGCTGGTTATTCTCTTGCCGTCTGGTTCCTCCTGTACTTGCTGCTTGATTCTAATGTTAACCTTTATCAGCGTTTATTCTCACATTGTCTCCATAGAGAATACCTTCTATTAGTATTTTCTACCTCAGCATGCTAATACTAGCCTGTGTCACTTACAGTATCCAGTCTTTAGATATACACTGCAAAGATCTACAGTCAATAGGTCAACCACTAATGGTCGACATGCATTAGGTCGATGGGGTCAAAAGGTCGACACAAGTTGTGTTTTTATAAGCAAAATGAGTAGCGCCTTAACCAATTCTATAGTTCAAAAATCCAACTCATGTATCAAATATAACACTGTTTAATAGAATAAAAAACAAATCAATTACCTAGACAAGCAACAGTAAAATATTATTGGATAGAACATTGTAAATATCACTTAAATTTATAAACACAATATAAATTCTTAAGTGCCCTTCTGCTTGTGAGGCAAGAGGTCTGGGCTGTGTTCACTAAGGTTTCGGTATGAATGGTCGACCATGTTATGGTCGACAGTCATTAGGTCGACCACTATTGCTTGACATGGTCAACATGGGAACATGGTCGACACATGAAAGGTCGACACATGAAAAGGTCGACATGATTTTTTTAACTTTTTTTTGTGTCTTTTTTTGCGTAAAGTGACTGGGAACCCCAATTAGTGCACCGCTTCGCTCGCCATGCTTCGGGCATGGTGCCTTCGCTTGGCACAGATTACCGTTCCAATCGTAGTCCACGTGGATCGTAAAGTATGGAAAAGTTCCCCAAAAGAAAAAAAAGTTAAAAAAACTCATGTCGACCTTTTCATGTGTCGGCCTTTCATGTGTCGACCATGTGTCCATGTCGACCATGTCAATGAATAGTGGTCGACCTAATGACTGTCGACCATAACATGGTCGACCATCTGAACGGCTACCGTTCACTAATGCCCCAGTGGGTTCGCTGGTGGCATGAACAGTCCACAGTGCCGAATAATGGACAAACAATTGTGAAAGGCACATAATAATCCCTTTATGAAGCTCTTAAAATTCCTTGATAGATGTACTGAGTCCAGCTTGCATATATTTGATGGCTGGTATCTAAAGGACAGTATATCTAAAGTCTTGTGCATTATAGGAGGTAATTTGTGGCACAGTGTAGCCTGTAGCTATAGTTATGCAGCTGGAAGGTGAAACTGCAGCATTAGAAGTCTATACTTACTGGTTGCTGACCTTGGGCGCTGGCTGCAATGTATAGTTTTAGATAAAAGGTCACTCACAGATATATCACTGCTGCAGCTGCTCTGGCTAGATCATGCTCCTGCCGTCACACATATAGGTTCTAACATATACGGCTGCAGTCCAATAAATGTGTTTGAACAGCTATTCATAATAAAGTACAGGCATTTCTCACAGTATGTACAAAAGGCCCGCTGACATCTGCCGCTCTGTAGAATGTCTCTATGAGGGTTCCCTGCTGCGTGCAGATGACTCTGTCTGTGTGACTGCGGTGCTTGATAAGGAATGCAGGCTTCTGCTCAGTGGAAGGTCTATGTGAGGAAGAGAAGATCTGCTAGCTGATAAGATCAAACAGTAAGTAGTGCTGGAGCCTTTTTCCTGGATCTCTTGGGTTTAGCAGACTGTAGAAGTCACAATAAGAACTACAGTGCAGTGCAGGGAATCAACTCTATCCAGTCTATCCAGCATTCCGTAACTAGTTTCTCTCTCCCTCGAGGCTTTCATCAGAAGGTGAAATTTTAGGTAGCTAGATTTTATGTGACCAGCAACCAATCACTGTTTAGTTCAGTTGTCCTGATTACTCACTGTGTTGTCTGGCTCAGGCACACACTATTACGTAGGTGGATAATTAAGGTAGAAAAAAACAGGTTTGAATAGTAAATTTATTTATTTTTTTGGTTAAATATGCAGTTAAGCATATATTAAAATTATAATCAAGTTATAAATTCAGAGACATGAGTTGGATTAAAAATGTAAAACTAGTGTTGCTTGGTAACTAAATAATAAAGAATATTATAGAATTATATAATATCACATACCTGTATAAAGTTATGCCACAAAATCATTAAGCAATTATAGCTAACCATTTCTTAAAATAGACATATCATTATGAATATTATAGGCATTTTTAGATCTATTATCTCATTAAAGCCATCTGAAGAGAGGGTCCCCATCACATGTATCCAGTGGGCCTCATGCATACACAGTCTCCTATACCTATCCCCCCTCTAAAAGTACTGAGGATCTGTTGTAAATAATCCTTGCATCTTTAGAAAGATTGCTGTTATGATTATCATAAAAATGTTGTGATACACTGGGGCAGATGTATTAAGCCTGGAGAAGTGATAAAGCAGTGATAAGTACAAGGTGATAACGCACCAGCCAATCAGCTCCCAATATGTAAATTGACAGGAGTTGACTGGCTGGTGCATTATCACCTTGTTCTTATCACTTCTCCAGGCTTAATACATCTGCCCCACTGTGTGATATTATACCTCCCAACATGACCCTCTCCATGAGGGACAGAATGCTCTGCTCCTGGACTTCCCATCACCTGTGCTGAAACACCTTTCTTATCCATTACCTGTTCGAAACAGATGCCAGCAATCTTGAATTAAGAGAAAAAATCCAGGAGCAAAGCATTTTGTCCCTCCTGGAGAGGGTCATGTTGGGAGGTATGTGATATACACTTGTTCAAAATATTGCGGTGGTGTTCTAAATACCGCCGTTTCAATGGCCAAGTAGTGCGTCCAACGTACTGCAATTCACAGTTGCATTGTAAAACATAAACCACAATTGTGGTCGTACAGTTAATAAATGACAGATTATGTGCCTCCTTAGTAACAGTAGATACACTAATTTTGGCTTTGTTTTGCATATATGTACAAGTTATATACTTAGTGTCACAACTGAGGGCTGGTGTCGGCTGTGGGAAGCCTCGGTTGTAGGGGCTGAGGTGTATGTGCTATTGTACTTAGAAGCACAGGTGAAGCATAAAGTGATGCTGGAGATCGTTGGTAAGCTTTGAGTGAAGCTGGGGTTTGCAGGTAGAATTGTAGGTGAAGCTGGAGAGTGGCTGCTGGAAAGCTGGAGTTCAGACACAGGTGAATCAGGGTAGACTGTAGAGGGTTAATCACTGGAGAGTCGGGTTACACTGCAGAGTGTAATCACCAGGGAGTCAGGCTGTACTGAAGAGAAAGTCCATGGGAGAACTGCACACTGGAATCACTGAAGACAATTGAAGCACTGACACCTTTCCAGCCCAGTAAGAGGATATTTATACCTGCTGGGAAGCAGGGATTGGCTGGCTGATTAAGCAGAGTCTAGAGTGCAGCTGCTGGATAATTAGGCAGAGAGCTGTGTGCAGCTGATAGGCTGAAAAGTAACGTGATGAAAACAAACATGGCTGCGCCCATGTTTGAACTTGGAGGGAAAGACTGTTTGTAACTTGCATGTGAGTTTAACCATGAAGCTGCCAGAATCACAGTGGAGAGACTTGAAACAATGAGATGCAGCGTGCTGCATGCAGACAGTGCAGATGGAATCCAGGCTTGGAACACTGGGACAGTCTCAAGAGGCATTTGGAAGGTAAATACTGATAAGGAATTACCTGGATCGTGACACTTAGTATGGTTACAACGGTAGGTCGCTCCTGACTTGGATTGCAACCATCCTAGTGACTGCTGTTCTGCCGACATACTTTTAAAAGGGGATACAATAAGAGCAATGGGTAATTTTTACCTCACATAGTTGGTCTACTTGATCCTCACATTTTGTCCGGGAGCAACAATTACGCTTGATTCTGCGCATTTGTTCAAGTGAAAAGCACGACTGGTATAGGCAATATATGTGTTTGTATCAACGGTGTCAAAAGGTCGACAGTTCAAAAGGTTGACAGGACAATGGTCGACACAAGCTTTTTTTTATTTACTTTTTCATACTTTACCATCCACTTGGACTACGATTGGGAATAGTACTAACCTGTGCCAAGCGCAGTGGTACAGGAGTGTGGCACCTTGCCAGAAAATGCCGAGCGAATCGGTACACTAATGTGGCTTGTTTGTGGCAGAAAAGTGACAAAACACCCAGAAAAACAAATTAAATTATGTCTACCTTTTTTTGGGAGTGACCATTTCCATGTCTACGTATTCCATGTCGACCTTCTGACCCTGCTGACATAATGCATGTTGATCATTAGTGGTTGACCTATTGACTGTAGACCTTTTTAGTATAGTTCTAATAATCAACACCTGTCACCTACTGCCCTCTGCTATTTGCACCTGTGGGAATACTGCAGCAAAGTCAAAATTTCTTTGACATCACTGGCGAATACCAGTACCCTGTTAAATTCCGTATCCCTGGGTTGTACCTAGTGTGTGACCACACTAAGGGGGTTATTCAGAGTTTTTAGCAAACCAAAAAAGCACACTAATGGCAAAACCATGTGCACTGCAGGTGGGGCAGATATAACATGTGCAGAGAGAGTTAGATTTGGGTGGGGTGTGTTCAAACTGAAATCTAACTTGCAGTGTAAAAATGAGTTGTGGTCATTAGGTCGACATGCATTGGGTCAACCACTAAAGGTCGACAGGGTGCGTAGGTCGACATGTGCAAGGTCGACAGGTCAAAAGGTCAACATGAGTTTTTCCAAAAAAAAATTTTCATTTTTTGACCTTTTTCATATTTTACGATTCACATGGACTACTAATGGAAACGGTAATCTGTGCCAACCCCCGCGGTAGCAGAGCGAGGCACCTCGCCCGAAGCATGGCGAGCGAAGCGGTGCACTAATTGGGGTCCCCCGTCACTGTACAAAGAAACGACACCAAAAACAGTCAAAAGTACCATGTTGACCTTTTGACATGTCGACCTAACGACCCTGTCGACCTAGTGCATGTTGGCATTTAGTGGTCGGCCCAATACATGTCGACCTAATGTGTGTCGACCCAATTACCCATACCCGTAAAAATAAAGCAGCCAATATTTACCCTGCACTGAAACAAAATAACCCACCCAAATCTAAATCTCTCTGCACATGTTACATCTACCACACCTGCAGTCAGTAGCAGATCTTGCCACGGGCAAGCAGGACTTTTGCCCGGGGCGCCGCCTTCCGGAGGGCGCAGGGCGCCATCCGGAGGGCGCCGCACCAGGGCAAGATCCGCTGCTGCTGTGTGCTGCCCGCCTGCTGCCACTGGCTGCTGCCCCCCCCCCCCCCCGCTGCCGCTGTGAAGGGAAACTAGATGCATACGCGTCTAGTTTCCCTTCGTGGAGAGGTCCTTTACTGTGCGGTGCACGATGACGTCATTGCGCACCGCACAGCAAAGGTCCTCTCCACGAAGGGAACTAGAAACTACGCGTCTAGTTTCCCTTCCGTGGAGAGGACCTTTGTTGTGCGGTGCGCGATGACGTCATCGCGCACCGCACATCATTTCAGTCTGTACAGGGGGGCGTAAATGACCACGCCCCCTGTACGAAGCCACGCCCCCTATTGCCGCTCAGAGCGCCAGAACCGGCCCTGCCTGCAGTGCAACATGGTTTTGCCCAATTGCTAACTTTTTTGGTTTGCTAACAACTCTGAATAACTCCCTAAATCCTAAACACATCAGTGAATCCTTGACATCATTCTTGGAACCACTAATTAACCAACCAATCAAGTAACCTTGTGGCTACTATTCTATGGCAACTAGAAAATGTAGACCCCCCATATCTCTGTTGCTTTTACAATGCATATTCCCCAAATCTCTGGTTGCTTTACAATGCAGACCTCCAAAATATCAGGGGGTTTTATTATTTAGACTACCACAAAACTATATGGCTTTATGTTATTTTATTTATTATGCAAACTTCAGATCTCTGCTGACTTCATAATGTAGACCACCATGCCTCTTCCACTACAGGTGAGACTGTGAACTCTGCACAGTTGCCCCCTTCCTCTGTGTTCTGGCCTGGGAGGCAAGTACTTGTGTTTATAATTTGGTGGCTTGTGTTAATGATTTTATGGGTACTGAGTGGTATGCAATTGTCATGGGGCTATTTTAACACATGGGAAATTGGGAGTTTTATGTGATAGGAGTGGACTGTTATACTTGGAAACATCTCCAGCATAATGTAATTTTTTTCATGGAAATGCAAAAAAAAAGGCACATCTCTGCATTACATTTCATTTAATCTGTGAAACTATAGAACAATACTGCTCGCAGGTTTAAGCATATCTTATTTTCCTCAGCGGGAAAAACTGTGTATTGTTTTTCTTGGGCTTTTACATTGTCAAAGCAACAAGGATGGATTTGAAAACAAAATAGTCAAAGCACATTTTTATTCAAGCTTTCACATAAGTAAAAAAGAAAAATATTCTGAAATTGTTTAAAATACTAAATAACTACAATATGTTGCCACAGGTGCTGTATATAATAGAATAATAACGTTATTAATAATAACAGATTTAGAAACATAAACAGAATATTGTAGCTGCAAAACAAATGCACAATACTGGTAAGTAAATATGCACTTGTTCATATAGGTAGACAATAAAAGGTTATTTAATTACAATTTGTATAGGAGGAGTCAGTGATTGAGCTATGACATTCGGAACTCACTGGCGCAGAGCGTCATGATATTATTGATCACAATTTTTGACATTAGTACCTATATACCTGTATGGCATCTAGCATTTGATTTGATGAATCTAGTGCCAAACCTGACTACCATAACCACTGGTCCTGTCACTGTGGCTGAAATGTAAATGTAGTCCTGGGTTCTGAAAATGCTGATGAACCTATAAGCTATGCAAAATGCAACACCGACACTGTTGCTACTAGTAAATGAAGGGTGATAGCTGAGATCTGCCATGAAGTTTCTAAAACCAGAGATAAGGCCAGTTCGGTGGCCGTACAGGAAACCGGCCAAACTCAAACGTATTTTTAAAGGGGCAATCACTTATAAGACAAAACCATGCTTTGTAAGTGATTGCCCCTTTAACAAAACATCCAAGCTCAGCTGGCATCCCGCATGTCTATGTTTATCCGCCAAAAGTATCAATAAATGTGTTATTTATTCATTGTATGCAAAGGGGGGGTGGGGGGGGGAGTTCTCATTTTGTCTTATACTATATTTACATATTAACAAGTAGGGGCAGATTTAACGAGTGACATTTTCGTTATCACTCATTACGAATGTAAAATGGTGCTCCAGCCAATCAGCTCCAGTGATTTTTCAAACACATGACAGTTGGAAGCTGATTGGTTGGAACTCCATTTAACATTCATAACAAGTGACAACAATATCACTCATTAAATCTGCCCCTTAGCGTCATAAATACTATGTGCATGCTGTGAGTGAATATCTTTTGGTACACAGATGATATAAGATGTTCGATGCACAGGGCCGGATTAAGCCTTTGGGATGCCCGGGGAACTTAAAACAGGGGGCCTCGGTGTAAGGTGGGTGGTGTATATTATATTGTGCATACCTCTCAACATGTCCCATTCCAGGAGGGACAAAATGCTCTCTACCTGGACTTTCCACTTTATATGTGATTGGCGTCACCTGTGATTTCAGTCATAAAATAAGAAGGAAGTCCAGGTAGAGAGCATGTTGTCCTTACTGGAATGGGTCATGGTGGGAGGTATAGATTGTGTATATTAAATTTAAACCAATGCTGTATATTAGTTTTTAACTAATAGTTTAATAATGCCTGGGTACTGTTTATAGCCCCACCTAATTGAAAGACAACTCTTATATAACATTTTCTTGTAGTGTAACAAAGACAACTTAACCTTAAAAATAGGATTTTAATACCTACCGGTAAATCATTTTTTCTTAGTCCGTAGAGGATGCTGGGGATGCTTCAAGAACCATGGGGTATAGATGGAATCCGCAGGAGACATGGGCACACTACAAGACTTTGAATGGGTGTGAACTGGCTACTCCCTCTATGCCCCTCCTCCAGACTCCAGTTATAGGAACTGTGCCCAGGGAGACGGACATTTAGAGGAAAATGAATTATTTAATTATTTTAAAACTAAGGTGAGATACATACCAGCTCACACCTCAAACACGCCGTACAACATGGCATTCAACAACAACGCATGCAACGGCATTACCAACAACAGTCACAGATTGACTGAACTCAACGCAACACGAGAGTAACTATAACCAAACTGCAGATACAGCCCGCACTGGGACGGGCGCCCAGCATCCTCTACAGACTAAGAGAAAAGGATTTACCGGTAGGTATTAAAATCCTATTTTCTCATACGTCCTAGAGGATGCTGGGGATGCTTCAAGAACCATGGGGTTTATACCAAAGCTCTAGAACGGGCGGGAGAGTGCGGATGACTCTGCAGCATCAATTGACCAAACAAGAGGTCCTCCTCAGCCAGGGTATCAAACTTGTAAAACTTTGCAAAGGTGTTTGATCCTGACCAAGTAGCAGCTCGGCAAAGTTGTAACGCCGAGACCCCTCCCGACCAAGTAGCAGCTCGGCAAAGTTGTAACGCCAAGACCCCTCGGGCAGCCGCCCAGGATGAGCCCACCTTTCTGGTAGAATGGGCTTTCACTGATTTCGGTAACCGCAATCCTGCCGTAGAATGAGCCTGCTGAATCGTATTACAAATCCAGTGCGCAATAGTCTGCTTAGAAGCAGGAGCCCCAATCTTGTTGGGAGCCCACAGGACAAACAGAGCCTCTGTTTTCCTAATCTGAGCGGTTCTGGTGACATAGATCTTCAAAGCTCTGACCACATCGAGAGACTTTGATTCCGCCAAGGCATCAGTAGCCACTGGCACCACAATTGGCTGGTTCACGTGAAATGATGAAACCACTTTTGGCAGAAATTGCTGACGAGTTCTCAACTCCGCTCTATCAGCATGGAAGATTAAATAGGGGATTTTGTGAGACAAAGCCGCCAACTCAGACACCCGCCTTGCGGACGCCAAGGCCAACAACATGACTACTTTCCAAGTAAGGAATTTTAACTCAACCATGCGCAAAGGTTCAAACCAATGCGATTGCAGGAACTGCAACACCACATTAAGATCCCACGGTGCCACAGGAGGCACAAATGGAGGTTGGATGTGTAGCACGCCTTTCACGAAGGTCTGAACTTCTGGAAGGGAGGCCAATTCTTTCTGAAAAAAAGATCGACAAGGCCGAAATGTGTACTTTAATGGAGCCTAACTTGAGGCTCGCATCCACACCTGCTTGCAAAAAATGGAGCAAACGCCTCTGGTCAAATTCTTCCGTAGGAGCCTTCTTGGATTCACACCAAGACACACATTTTCTCCAAATACGGTGGTAATGCTTTGCCGTTACTTCTTTTCTAGCCTGAAGAAGTGTGGGAATGACTTCACTGGAAATACCCTTTCGGGCTAGGATTTGGTGTTCAACCGCCACGCCGTCAAACGCAGCCGCAGTAAGTCTTAATACACGCACGGCCCCTGTTGCAACAGGTCCTCCCGAAGAGGAAGAGGCCAGGGATCTTCTATGAGCAACTCCTGAAGATCTGGATACCAGGCCCTTCTTGACCAATCCGGAACAATGAGTATCGCCTGAACCCTTGTTCTTACTATAATTTTTATCACCTTTGGAATGAGTGGAAGTGGATGGAACACATATACCAACGAAAACACCCACGGTGTCACTAGGGCGTCCACCGCTATCACTTGAGGGTCCCTTGACCTGGAACAATATCTCTGAAGTTTCTTGTTGAGGAGGGACACCATCATGTCTACTTGAGGAATTCCCCAACGACTTGTCACTTTTACAAAGACCTCTCGATGACCCCACTCTTCTGGATGGAGATCGTGTCTGCTGAGGAAGTCTGCTTCCCAGTTGTCCACTCCTGGAATGAAGACTGCTGACAGAGTGCTGGCATGTCTTTCCGCCCAGCGAAGAATCTTCGTGGCCTCGGCCATCGCCGCTCTGCTCCTTGTTCCACCCTGGTGATTTATGTATGCCGCTGCTGTCACGTTGTCTGACTGAATCAAGACAGGCAGACCTCGAAGAAGATGTTCTGCTTGCAGAATGCTGTTGTAAATGGCCCTTAATTCCAGAATGTTTATGTGTAGACAAGCTTCCTGGCTTGACCACTTTCCCTAAAAATTTCTTCCCTGTGTGACTGCTCCCCAGCCTCGGAGGCTTGCATCTGTGGTCACCAGGATCCAATCCTGAATCCCGAACCTGCGTCCCTCCAGAAGGTGAGAAATGTGCAGCCACCACAGAAGGGAGATTCTGGTCCTGGGAGAGAGAATTATTTTCCGGTGCATGTCCAGGTGAGATCCGGACCACTTGTCCAACAGGTCCCACTGAAACACACTGGCATGGAACCTGCCATACGGAATGGCCTCGTAGGCCGCCACCATCTTCCCCAGCACCCGAGTGCATTGAAGAACCTTTGCTGGTTTCAGAATCTGTTTTACCATGTTCTGTGTTTCCAGAGCCTTTTCCACTGGAAGAAAAACTCTCTGCAATTCTGTATCCAGAATCATACCCAGGAACGACAGCCGTGTCGTCGGATCCAACTGTGATTTTGGCAAATTTAGGAGCCAACCATGTTGTTGCAGAATCGTCGGTGAAAGGGCAACATTTTTCAGCAATTGCTCCTTGGATCTCGCCTGTATGAGGAGATCGTCCAAGTACGGGATCATTGTGATTCCCTGCTTGCGCAGGAGAACCATCATTTCTGCCATTACTTTGGTGAAAATCCTCGGAGCCGTGGACAGACCAAACGGCAACGTCTGAAATTGGTAATGACAATCCTGAACAGTAAACCTCAGGTAAGCCTGATGTGGAGGATATATGGGGACATGCAAGTAGGCATCCTTTATGTCGACCGACACCATAAAATCCCCTTCCTCCAGACTGGAGATCACTGCTCGGAGAGATTCCATTTTGAATTTGAATTTTTTTAGAAAGAATATGAGGGATTTTAGGTTCAGAATCGGTCTGACTGAGCCATCCAGCTTCGGGACCACAAACAGGCACGAATAAAAGCCTTCCCCCATGTTGTGACGGGGGTACCCTGACAATTACTTGATTTTGACACAACTTTAGTATCGCAGCGCATACTACCTCCCTTTCTATAAGAGAAGCTGGCAAGGCCGATTTGAAAAATCGGTGAGGGGGCACGTCTTGAAACTCTAATCTGTATCCTTGGGTTACTATTTCTACTATCCAAGGATCCAGGTCCGAGTGCACCCAGACCTGACTGAAAAGTCTGAGTTGTGCTCCCACCGGTGCGGGCTCCCGCAGAGGAGCCCCAGCGTCATGCGGTGGATTTGGTAGAAGCCGGAGAGGACTTCTGCTCTTGGGAACTTGCCACAGCCTGTGACCTTTTTCCCCTTGCCCTTCCTCTCGTAGCAAGGAAGGAGGACCCTCGTCCTTTTTTGAATTTATTGGGCCGAAAGGACTGCATCTGATAGTGAGGCGTTTTCTTCTGCTGTGCAGGAACATAAGGTAAAAATGGCGACTTACCCGCGGTAGCCGTAGACACCAGGTCAGTGAGGCCGTCACCAAACAAGGACACTACCGTTAAACGGTAACGACTCCATCGCCTTCTTAGAGTCAGCGTCAGCATTCCATTGATGAATCCACAATTGGCCCTTGATCCCAAAAGGCCAATATCCCTTACAGCTTCTTCTAAATATGCTGCAGCGTCCCTGATATGACCCAGAGTCAAAAGCACGTTATCCCTGTCTAGGAAATCTATCTCAGATGACAAGTTATCTGCCCACTTTTCAATAGCGCTACTCACCCACGCCGAAGCAACGGCAAGCCTGAGTAGTGACCCTGTAGTGACATAAATGGATTTCTCTATCGTCCTAGTGGATGCTGGGGTTCCTGAAAGGACCATGGGGAATAGCGGCTCCGCAGGAGACAGGGCACAAAAGTTAAGCTTTAGGATCAGGTGGTGTGCACTGGCTCCTCCCCCTATGACCCTCCTCCAAGCCTCAGTTAGGTTTTTGTGCCCAGCCGAGAAGGGTGCAATCTAGGTGGCTCTCCTAAAGAGCTGCTTAGAAAAGTTTAGTTTTAGGTTTTTTATTTTACAGTGAGTCCTGCTGGCAACAGGATCACTGCATCGAGGGACTTAGGGGAGAAGAAGTGAACTCACCTGCGTGCAGGATGGATTGGCTTCTTAGGCTACTGGACATTAGCTCCAGAGGGACGATCACAGGTACAGCCTGGATGGGTCACCGGAGCCGCGCCGCCGGCCCCCTTGCAGATGCCGAAAAGAGAAGAGGTCCAGAAATCGGCGGCAGAAGACTCTTCAGTCTTCTTAAGGTAGCGCACAGCACTGCAGCTGTGCGCCATTGCTCTCAGCACACTTCACACGGCAGTCACTGAGGGTGCAGGGCGCTGGGGGGGGGGCGCCCTGGGCAGCAATGGAAACCTGTTATTTGGCAAAAAATACCTCACATATAGCCTCCGGGGGCTATATGGAGATATTTAACCCCTGCCAGAATCCGTTGAAGAGCGGGAGACGAGCCCGCCGAAAAGGGGGCGGGGCCTATCTCCTCAGCACACAGCGCCATTTTCCCTCACAGAAAGGCTGGAGGGAAGGCTCCCAGGCTCTCCCCTGCACTGCACTACAGAAACAGGGTTAAAACAGAGAGGGGGGGCACTAATTTGGCGTTAGACATATATATAAAGATGCTATAAGGGAAAACACTTATATAAGGTTGTCCCTATATAATTATAGCGTTTTTGGTGTGTGCTGGCAAACTCTCCCTCTGTCTCTCCAAAGGGCTAGTGGGTCCTGTCCTCTATCAGAGCATTCCCTGTGTGTGTGCTGTGTGTCGGTACGTGTGTGTCGACATGTATGAGGACGATGTTGGTGAGGAGGCGGAGCAATTGCCTGTAATGGTGATGTCACTCTCTAGGGAGTCGACACCGGAATGGATGGCTTATTTAGGGAATTACGTGATAATGTCAACACGCTGCAAGGTCGGTTGACGAACAATTAGTACCGGTCCAGACGTCTCAAAAACACCGTCAGGGGTTTAAAACGCCCGTTTACCTTAGTCGGTCGACACAGACACAGACACGGACACTGAATCCAGTGTCGACGGTGAATAAACAAACGTATTCCTCATTAGGGCCACACGTTAAGGGCAATGAAGGAGGTGTTACATATTTCTGATACTACAAGTACCACAAAGATGGGTATTATGTGGCAGTGAAAAAACTACCGTAGTTTTTCCTGAATCAGATAAAATAAAATGAAGTGTGTGATGAGGCGTGGGTTTACCCCGATAGCAAATATTGGCGTTATACCTTTTCCCGCCAGAAGTTAGGGCGCGTTGGGAAACACCCCTTAGGGTGGATAAGGCGCTCACACGCTTATCATGTGGCGTTACCGTCTCCAGATACGGCCGCCCTCAAGGAGCCAGCTGATATGAAGCTGGAGTAATATCCTAAAAAGTATATACACACATACGGTGGTTATACTGCGACCAGCGATCGCCTCAGCCTGGAAATGCAGTGCTGGGTTGGCTTGGTCGGATTCCCTGACTGAAAATATTTTAGTGATATAGAGCATTTAATAGGATGCAGTCTATATATATATATATATATGCGAGATGCACAGAGGGATATTTGCACTCTGGCATCAAGATAAGTGCGTTGTCCATATCTGCCAGAAGATGTTATGGACACGACAGTGGTCAGGTGATGCAGATCCCATACGGCACATGAAAGTATGGTCGTATAAAGGAGAGTAGGTACTTGGGGTCGGTCCATCGGACCTGGGGGCCACGGCAACAGCTGGGAAATCCAACCTTTTTACCCCAAGTCACATCTCAGCAGAAAAAGACACTGTCTTTTCAGCCTCAATCCTTCCGTTCCCATAAGGGCATGCGGGCAAAAGGCCAGTCATATCTGCCCAGACATAGAGGAAAGGGAAGTAGACTGCAGAAGGCAGCCCCTTTCCAGGAACAGAAGCCCTCCACCGAGTCTGCCAAGTCCTCAGCAGGACGCTGGGGCCGTGCAAGCTGACTCAGGTGAGGTGGGGGGTCGTCTCAAGAGTCTCAGCGTGCAGTGGGATCACTCGCAAGTTGACCCCTAGATCGTACAAAGTATTATCCCAGGGGTACAGTTTGGAGATTCGAGACATCTTTTCCTCGCAGGTTCCTGAAGTCTGCTTTACCAAAGGCTCCCTCCGACAGGGAGGCAGTATTGGAAAAAAAAAAAAAAATTCACAAGCTGTATTTCCAGCAGGTGATAATCAAAGTACCCCTCCTACAATCAAGGAAAAGGGTATTAGTCTTCCACACTATATTGTGGTACTGAAGCCAGACGGCTTGGTGAGACATATTCTAAATCTGAAATTTTTGAACACTTACATACAAAGGTTCAAATCAAGATGGAGTCACTCAGACAGTGATAGCGAACCGGAAAAAAGGGGACTATATGGTGTCCCTGGACATCAAGGATTACCTCCATGTCCAAATTTGCCCTTCTCAACAAGGGTACCTATGGTTCGTGGTACAGAACTGTCAATATCAGTTTCTGACGCTGCCGTTGAATTATCCACGGCACCCCGGGCCTTTACCAAGGTAATGGCCGAAAAGATGATTCTCTTCAAAGAAAAGGGCATCTTAATTATCCCTTACTTGGACGATATCCTGAAAAGGGAAAGGTCCAGAGAACAGTTGGAGGTCGGAATAGCACTATCTAAAGTAGTTCTATGACAGCACGAGTGGATTCTAAATATTCCAAAAATCGCAGCGTTTTTCCGACGATACGTCTGCTGTTCCTAGGAATGATTCTGGGCATAGTCCAGAAAAAGGTGTTTCTCCTGGAGGAGAAAGCCAGGGAGCTATCCGAACTAGTCAGAAACCTCCTAAAACCAGGCCAAGTATCAGTGCATCAATGCACAGGAGTCCTGGGAAAAATGGTGGCTTCTTACGAAGCAATTCCATTCGGCAGATCTCACGCAAAAAATTTTCAGGGGGATTTGCTGGACGAATGGTCCGGATCGCATCTTCAGATGCATCAGCAGATAATCCTGTCTCCAAGGACAAGGGTGTCTCTTCTGTGGGGGCTGCAGAGTGCTCATCTTCTAGAGGACAGCACATTCAGCATTCAGGACTGTGTTCTGGTGACCACGGATGCCAGCCTGAGAGGCTGGGAAGCAGTCACACAGGGAAGAAATTTCCAAGGAATGTGGTCAAGTCTGGAGACTTTTCTCCACATGAATATACTGGAGCTAAGAGCAATTTCCAATGCTCTGAGCCTAGGAAGACCTCTGCTTCAAAGTCAGTCGGTGCTGATCTGGTCGGACATCATCATGGCAGTCGCCCACGTAAACAGACGGGGCGGCACAAGAAGCAGGAGGGCAATGACAGCAAGAACTTTTCGCTGAGCAAAAAATCATGTGATAACACTGTCAGCAGTGTTCATTCCGGGAGTGGAAAACTGAATTTCCTCAGCAGGAATGAATTCCACTCGGAAAAGTGGGAACTTCATCTGGAAGTTTCCACATGATTGTAAACCGTGGGAAAGACCAAAGGTGGTCATAAGATGGCGTCCCACCTGAAGCGCCAGGTCAAGAGACCCTCAGGCAATAGCTGGGTCGCTCTGGTAACACCGTGGGTGTACCAGTCGGGTATGTGTTCCCTCCTCTGCCTCTCATACCCAGGGTATTGAGAATTATAGGAAGGAGAGGAGTAAGAATTATACTCGTGGCTCCGGTTTGGCCAAGAAGGACTTGGTAACCGGAACTTCAAGAGATAAGAAGGGTCTTGATTCAGCAAGAATCATGTCTGTTCCAAGACTTACCGCAGCTGCGTTGACGCAGAGGCGGGTGAACGCCGGATCCTAAGGGAAAAAGGCATTCCGGAAGAGGTCATCCCTACCCTGGTCAGAGCCAGGAAGGAGGTGACCGCACAACATTATCACAGTTTAGGTGAAAATATGTTCCATGGTGTGAGGCCAGGAAGGCTCCACGGAAGAATTTCAACTAGGTTAATTCCTATATTTCCTGCAAACAGGAGTGTCTATGGGCCTCAAATTGGGGTCCATTAAGGTTCAAATTTCGGCCTGTCGATTTTCTTCCAGAAAGAATTGGCTTCAGTTCCTGAAGTCCAGAAGTTTGTCAAGGGAGTACTGCATATACAACCCCTTTTGATGTCTCCAGTGGCACTGGGGGATCTCAACGTAGTTTTGGGGATTCCAAAAAATCACATTGGTTTAAACCACTCAAATCTGTGGATTTGATATATCTCACATGGAAAGTGAACATGCGGTTGGTCCTGGCCTCGGCCAGGCGAGTGTCAAAATTGGCGGCTTTGTCTCACAAAGCCATATCTGATTGTCCATTCGGACAGAGCAAAGCTGCGGACTCGTCCCCAGTTTATCCCTAAGGTGGTGTCAGCGTTTTACCTGAACCAGCTTATTGTGGTACCTGCGGCTACTAGGGACTTGGAGGACTCCAAGTTGCTGGATGTTGTCAGGGCCCTGAAAATATAGTTTTCCAGGTCGGCTGGAGTCAGGAAATCTGACTTGCTGTTTTATCCTGTATGCACCCAACAAGCTGGGTGCCCCTGCTTCTAAGCAGACTATTGCTCGTTGGATTTGTAGTACAATTCAGCTTGCACTTTCTATGGCAGGCTTGCCACAGCCAAAAATATGTAAATGCCCATTCCACAATAATGTGGGCTCATCTTGGGCGGCTGCCCGAGGGGTCTCGGCTTTACAACTTTGCCGAGCGGCTACGTGGTCGGGGGAGAACACGTTTGTAAAATCCTACAAATTTGATACCCTGGCTAAGGAGGACCTGGAGTTCTCTCATTCGGTGCTGCAGAGTCATCCGCACTCTCCCGCCCGTTTGGGAGCTTTGGTATAATCCCCATGGTCCTTTCAGGAACCCCAGCATCCACTAGGACGATAGAGAAAATAAGAATTTACTTACCGATAATTCTATTTCTCGGAGTCCGTAGTGGATGCTGGGCGCCCATCCCAAGTGCGGATTATCTGCAATACTTGTACATAGTTATTGTTAACTAAATCGGGTTATTGTTGTAGTGAGCCATCTTTCAGAGGCTCCTCTGTTCTCATACTGTTAACTGGGTTCAGATCACAGGTTGTACAGTGTGATTGGTGTGGCTGGTATGAGTCTTACCCGGGATTCAAAATCCTTCCTTATTATGTACGCTCGTCCGGGCACAGTATCCTAACTGAGGCTTGGAGGAGGGTCATAGGGGGAGGAGCCAGTGCACACCACCTGATCCTAAAGCTTAACTTTTGTGCCCTGTCTCCTGCGGAGCCGCTATTCCCCATGGTCCTTTCAGGAACCCCAGCATCCACTACGGACTCCGAGAAATAGAATTATCGGTAAGTAAATTCTTATTTTTAGTGTATTTTTCTGCTTATGATCCGCAGGATCTTTTAGGGCTGCCATGTCAGGAGACGGAAGCGCCACCTTTTTGGATAGACGCGATAAAGCTTTGTCTACCGTGGGGGTTGACTCCCACTTTTCCCTGTCCCCAAATGGAAACGGATATGCCACTGGAATTCTTTTGGGAACCTGTATCTTCTTGTCAGGATTTTCCCAAGCCTTTTCAAAAAGCGCGTTCAGTTCATTAGAGAGAGGAAACGTTACCTCAGGTTTCTTTCCTTTATACATACAGACCCTTGTATCAGGGATAGCAGGATCCTCTGTTATATGCAACACTTCTTTTATTGCCACAATCATGTACTGAATGCTCTTAACCAGTTTTGGATTTAATCTGGCATCACTATAGTCGACACTGGAATCAGAGTCCGTGTCGGTATCTGTATCAGCTATCTGGGTAAATGCACGTTTCTGTGACCCCGAAGGGGTCTGAGCTTGTGACAAAGCATCCTCCATGGATTTCCTCCATGTCTGGTTATTAGACTCAGATCTATCAAATCTCTTATAGGCCCTACACACATGCCGATATTCTGAAAGATATGAACGATCTCGTTCATAAATGAATGAGAACTCGTTCATATCTTTCAGTGTGGAGACTCCAGCGATGAACGATGCGCGGCCCCGCGCTCGTTCATCGCTGATCTCCCGTCGGCTGTGCATGCAGGCCAATATGGACGATCTCGTCCATATTTGCCTGCACTTCAATGCAGCCGGGTGACGGGGGGAGTGAAGAAACTTCACTCCCCCCGTCACTGCCCCCCCGCCGCCGGGTTGCTCATCGGCCGTCGGGCACCTCGGCGGCGCATCGCCGAGTGTGTAGGGCCCCTTAGTCAACCAAGTCACGTGCATTTAAAACACTCAACATATTTACCCAGTCATCCATCGGCGGTGCTGACACGGTCACTCTTACAGTATTTTCTGTCCCCACTCCAGCCTCCTCCTGGGAAGAGCACTCAGCCTCAGACATGTCGACACACACGTACCGACACCCACAACCACACTGGGGCTATAGGAGACAGACCTACAACAAAGCCTGTAAGAGAGACACAGAGGGAATTCTGCCAGCTCACAACCCAGCGCCTATCCCGGTACTGAAGCGAATAAAAAGACTGCCCAGACCTGTTAGCGCTTTATACATAAACAATTAGCAACAAATCACTTGTGCCCCCCCCCCCCCCCGTTTTGCACCCTGTTACTTGCACAGTAGTGTGGGATGCCAGGCTCAGCGTCTCTGCAGCTTCTGTGAAGAGAAAATGGCGCTGGTCAGAGCTGTGAGTGCTAAGCCACGCCCCCTACATGGCGCGCTTCAGTCCCGCTTAAATTTCATAATTATACTGCCGGGGGTCCCGTAACTAGTGCCTAGGCACTGTTTTTACTTCTGCCAGTGCTATTTGAGGGTCCAATGCTGCCCAGAGCGCCCCCCCACTGTGCCCTGCACCCTGCAGTGCCGTTCATATGTGGGAGCATGGCGCGCAGCGCGACCGCTGCACGGTACCTCAAACGCCATCTCTCAAACGCCGTCTTCTGCCGTCACTGAAGTCTTCTGATCTTCCTATACTCACCCGGCTTCTGTCTTCTGGCTCTGTGAGGGGGGGTGACGGCGCGGCTCCGGGAACAAGCAGCTAGGCGCACCAAGTGATCGAACCCTCCGGAGCTAATGGTGTCCAGTAGCCTAAGAAGCAGAGCCTTTGAACTCGGAGAAGTAGGTCTGCTTCTCTCCCCTCAGTCCCACGATGCAGGGAGCCTGTTGCCAGCAGGTCGCCCTGAAAATAACAAACCTAAGTCTTTTTTCTGAGAAACTCTGGAGAGCTCCTCAGTGTGCATCCATTCTCACTGGGCACAGAATCTAACTGGAGTCTGGAGGAGGGGCATAGAGGGAGGAGCCAGTTCACACCCATTCAAAGTCTTGTAGTGTGCCCATGTCTCCTGCGGATTCCGTCTATACCCCATGGTTCTTGAAGCATCCCCAGCATCCTCTAGGACGTATGAGAAATACACATAGAAAAATAAAATAACTTATCTTGTCACATGCATGAATAGCAGCAGCCTCTGTACTACTTACAGACTGGGACAGGACTCAGGAGGACTCTCTGTGTGTGTCTCTATCTCTAGACCCAAATGGTTTAGTTGCATAACAGTGTGACCGAGACTCAGACACCCAAGCAGGGAAGAGGGATCCCTGTGTCACTTACATCTCTCTCCACCCTCCTATCTCTCCTCAGGTCGGAAAGCTCCATCGGTAGCTCATGAAACATGATACTCCTGTGTTTCTGCCTTCAGTGCATACTGTCCTGCTCACATTCTGGCTGCTGGTTCTGCTCCTGCTTAAGAGGGAATACTATTGATGTCAGTGAGCTCTGGTCGGGGCAGGCCACCTGACAAAGGGGGGCACGGGGTACAATATGTCCTACATCCCCCTTCCTTAATCTGGCTATGCTCCCCCATACAAGCCAGGCAACGGGGGGAGGGGGGGGGGGACATTTGTGCCGTGCCCCGAGGGTCGAAATACTGATGGCGGAATCCCAACACTACTCAATGCCGGCACTGGGATCCCGACATTGATCACTATCCCAGTGCCAGTATCCCGAATGAGAATGTCACCGATCGACTGAGAGTTAAGACGCGTGGGTGGGGTAGGGGTTAGGTTTAGGCACCACCAGGGAGGGTTAGGTTGCAGGTTGAAGGGGGGTTTAGAGTCAGGCTGCGGGAAAGGTGGTTTAAATGTGATTTTGGGATAATGGGATAATAAACCCATCCCCTACAGTATAAGTATTCCTGCATTGCAGAGAATTCCACTCAGCCATTTCATGGACTCCACCAGTTATAGATGTGTCCTCACACACCTTGTCCTCATACACCTGGTGTGAGTGAGCTGGGCCAAGCGGTGTAGTATACTTTTTCTTTTAAATGTGTATCTTATTTGTAGTGAAACACAACTCAATCTGTACCAGTTACCGGGCTGTAAATTTAACTGCACAGGAATTTGTTTTAAATATTTGTATAGTCGCAGATGAAGCACTGGAACGTGGCATGAAAAAAGTAAAGGACGCTGCATTGTAGCACTACGTATACAGATTCAGACTCATTCACACTGATAATGTCGAATTATCTTAAACCATAAAGCTATACCTTTAAACACACTTTTACCATGAAGCCGCTAAACTTAATATTCACTCTATATACCTTTTACGCTATTTGCGGAATGAGTCCCGTACCGTGTATGGACTCTGCGTACAAACGCTGCGCTGGGAGTACAAAGTACACTCAATTTGATACACGTTAAAACCTTATACAGTTAGTCAATGTAATACACTTTAAACCCTAGCAGGGAAAAGAGGACACAACACCGATTTGTAGTTAATCACTGGGTTCCGACACCACAGAGTAATATATCTGAAAGGGGGTTTAACAATACAAATTATGCACTACAATACAACAGAGTAAATGGCTACAGTCAATGTACATACGTGAGAATATTCGCATGCGCTTCCTGGTCCAGTCCTCCGCTAATCAGGTAGATAGCGTTAAGAGTCTTCTGACCGGCCAGGCAGCAACAGGCTTTTTATACAATACTTTCAAAAGCAATACAATGGATACTGTAATCCCTTTGTCCATTGGACACAGGGATGCATCTTTACAGTACAGGAGAGGTCATAGGTTGATTTGAAAAGGTGGGCGATGTCTTTCTCAACTGCTCTTGTGGGTGGTCTTCTCTGGATTCCCACCGCATACATAATATACAGTAAATACAGTTTATATCTATATTCTGCTTCTGCACATAACTATCCACAGGAACATGTGATCTTCCGCAAACCAGCACCGGAATGTTACCCTTAAAATACCCTACAGCTGGATACCAGACACCACCTTATAACCTTAGTCTGTCCCCTCCTATCATGCAAAGGTGAATCTCTTTGTTCTGAAATCATTTAAACTGTTGATACTTGCTGATGTGGTGCAGGGAGGCTGTGTGTACAATGTGCACTATTTGGATTAAATATGTAATGTTTTGATGGCCCTCCATGCATTCACAAACTCCGCCGTAAATACCCATACCACGCGCAGGACCGCGTGAGCGACCATACGCAAATTGCGGATATGTGCACGCACGGCGGAACAAGTGCACGCGCAGTGGGCATGTGTGTGTATTTTATACATGCTGCGTGTTCTATAATATTTTTCGACTTTGACAACACACAGATGTGCAAGTGTTGCTTATCAAATTAATCAGTGCAGTCTCACAAAGCGGTTTTGTCACATCACAATACAACGAAGACACATATTTTTGTACCTGGCACGCTGAGAAGGGCCATTAGATGCATCTGCGGCAGTAATGTATGAGGACACATCTGTAGTAAGTGGCATCCACAGTAGAACTCAGGCTTAACTGAAAATTGTTTTTCCCATAGCTCTGACACGTCACAAACATGGGTTTAGTTTGTGTCACCACTGTTTCTATGTTAATACAGATCACTGCAGTCATGTTTTCTGCTTACAATGCTTGTTTGCTAACTTGTTTTCTGTTAAACTGCTTATTTATTCAGTGCTGTTCACTTGCCCATCATCCATCTAATTAAATAATGCCTTGAGCTGGGTTTTGTTTTCTCTTTTAGATCTTAGATCTCCAAGTTATATCCCAGGTTTGCACTTACTGAAGTTTGTAGGCATGGTACTGTATGACTATGTCATAGGTTCTCAAACTCGGTCCTCAGGACCCCACACGGTTCATGTTTGGCAGGTAACCCAGCAGGTGCACAGGTGAATTAAGTACTCACTGACACATTTTTAAAGGTCCACAGGTGGAGTTAATTATTTCACTTGTCATTCTGTGAGGAGACCTGCAAAACATGCACTGTGTGGGGTCCTGAGGACCGAGTTTGAGAACCCGTGGACTATGTTATTAAATAGCTCCTTTATAGTAACTGACCATTTTAGATTTACATAATACGTTTAAATGATCGATAAGATCAATCAGTTTTTATTTTTTAGACGCCTAAATGCTCTGTAATTGTTGATCAAGGGTCAGTCCAGCCATTAGGCAAACCTCGATAGTTACAAAGTGTGGAACAAGCAGTAAATTATTACATTGAATGGAGAATATTAGTAAGACTCTTTTATTTATTTTTTATTTATTTTTTTCTCTTCCACCCCACTGTGTGCTTTTCCTGTAATGTTTCTCTCCACTGATTGCAGACCCTGCCATTGCGCCCTACATACAGGGTACATCATACTACTACACAAGTGTCAGTTTTCCCATATATGCACTGGGCCCTTGTATGGCTCACCTCCCACAGTGTAACCTTCATAGTGCGCCCAACATGGCTGCCTCATCTGGTACACTTGTGGATGGGATGAAAAATACATGGACCTGGTAGCTTTGTCAGAACCCTACTCTGAACTTTAGGACTCTGAAATCACCCCCATTTTGTGTCATCTCTTCTGGGGGTGGACTATTCCACCCAAGGTAATCCTACGCTGAGCGCCCAAGATGGCTGCCGCACATGGTACCTTGTAAGGGTGGAATATGCAACCCTTGGAAGTTATTACCCAAAATGCCTACACCAATCCTGCATTATGCTTTCTGTGTACTTCAGGTTTTCTTTTATTATGTCTGTGTGGCTGATCTATTGCTGTATTACTTAAATATTCTGTATTATGTGCATTGTTTTTGATGTCTGTAAAGCGCCTTGAGTCCTGTTGGAGAAAGAGCACTATATAAATAAAATTATTATTATTATTATTAAGTCACATGTGCCTGCATACTGTGACATGAATGAATGCTAACGAAGACCATAAAAGGCTTACTCCATGAGACCCTGTTTTATTGGATAAACAACTTCATCTCCTCCCTGCTTCAGCGTTAACTTGAGCAAAAGGGTAATATACTGATCGGAATGTGCTTTGATCCAAGTGTATAATATAAATGATGGTATTCTTTTCAAGTACTATATATGCAGTTTTGCTCTAGAAATTGTGTGTGTGTGTGTGTATATATATATATATATCTCTTTCGGAATTGTGTTTGCATTTTACCTCGACTTTTTAAAATAGTTGTAGCGTAAAATGTAATTTCAACCCAGAAGTGCACTATAAAGCAAGAAAACACCAGAGTTATGGGTTTATTTCCCTTTGTGAGAACTGATGAGTAAAGAACCCTGGGAGTACATTGTGTTTTCCTTCAGTTTTTTGGAGGTTCACATTGTGTATTGCTCTTGAGTTGATTGAAGCTATTGAAGCAATTTGTTTTGATTTTTTTTCTACTTAGAATAGGAATGAAGGTGAGCAACATAGTGTAGTAGAGAAGGCCATCATCCCAATTATATGTTCTTGTTCTTGATTAATGATAGGTCTGTGTATTTTGTGTAACGCAGTGTTGACGTTTCTGTGATATTTGAATAACCAATGGTGTAGATATACGTTTTTAAAAGAAAAACTATGATATAATAAAAATGGAGAGGGGTAAAAAGTTTTTTGTTAAAAAAATTATTTTAGAATACATTTATTTTTAGGACACATAAAAAATCTTTAACATATGAACACATACATAAAAAATGTTTTTTTGTTTTTTTTTAAAGATAGTAATATGTATAAGAAATGGAGAAGGAATAAAAAACAAAGTGTATATATGAGGAATTGACTATTAGATGCTATAATAAATATATATATTAGCTTATCTTAGTCTGGAGAGTCATAGA
Organism: Pseudophryne corroboree; assembly: GCF_028390025.1. NCBI lineage: Eukaryota > Metazoa > Chordata > Amphibia > Anura > Myobatrachidae > Pseudophryne > Pseudophryne corroboree. The sequence goes on along the minus strand of NC_086446.1, from coordinate 593,260,689 downwards.
GGAGTACCCAACGTGTTTCGTATGTCTGACTTTCATCAAGGGGTCAGACTTGATGAAAGTCAGACTGACGAAACGCGTTGAGTACCCCTCTATGACTTTTAATGCATGCACCACCGCTATGGCAGTGTCAGCACGCAGGGGCTTGTGGCTATGCCAGTGGACTGCTGATGCGGACTCCAGGAAAGGCGTGGAAGGCCTACCATTCACAGGAGAGGCCTTGTTTGGAAATTAACTAGACAAATGGATCTCCAAAGCTACTGCGGGTAAGTCTACATATCTTCCTTCTGCAGCACCCCCAGCCAGGAAAGCTTATTCACCTTCAAATTTACAGTTCTTTCGGACAGCCAAGTTTAAGGGCAAATCCAGAGGTGCTTCTACAGCCTCCAGAGGCACAAGAGGTAAACCATGCAAACCAGCAACTGCAGGTGCTCAGGAACAGAGCTCAGGCTCTGTTTCCTCAAAGCCTTCAGCATGACGGTGGACCACGATGCCTGGAAGGCTGTCAGGTGGGAGCCCAACTAAGATTCTTCAGTCACATCTGGTTAAGTTCGTGCCGGGATCCCTGGGTCATAGTTCTTATTTCTCAGGGCTACAGACTGGCGTTCCAAGAGCTCCCACCTCACAGATTCTTCAAATCAGGTTTTCCAGTTTCACAAGAGGCAAGTATGACTTTACAGCATGCCATCCAATAACTTGTACAGACTCAGATCATTGTTCCAGTTCCACCTCATCAGCAAAACAAGGGGTACTATTCTGGACGGTTCGGTACGGCCGATTCTGAACCTCAAGTCCTTGAACCCGTTCTTAAGAGTGTTCAAGTTCAAGATGGAGTCTCTGAGAGCAGTGATCTCAGGTCTGGAGGAGGGGGAATTCCTAGTGTCTCTGGATATCAAGGATGCGTACCTTCACATTCCGATCTAGCTGCCTCATAAGGCTTATCTACGGTTTGCACTGCAGGACTGTCACTACCAGTTCCAGGCCCTGCCATTTGGTCTTTCCACGGCACCGAGGGTTTTCACCAAAGTGATGGCAGAGATGATGTTTCTACTCCGCAAACAGGGAGTGAATATAATTCCGTACCTGGACGATCTTCTGATAAAGGCGCCATCCAGGGAGAGGTTGCTGGACAGCACTGGTCTCTCAACCAAACTTCTCCAGGATCACGGGTGGATTCTGAACCTTCCGAAATCTCACCTGGAACCAACATGGAGGCTTCCATTCCTGGGAATGATACTGGACACGGAATCGCAGAAGGTGTTCCTTCGGTTGGAAAAGGCATTGGTAATCCAGTTCCAGTCGATGGTTCAGGATATCCTGAAGCCAACCCGGATATCTGTGCATCTATGCATTCGCCTTCTGGGGAAAATGGTGGCCTCTTACGAGGTGCTTCAATATAGAAGGTTTCATGCAAGACCCTTCCAGCTCAATCTGTTGGACAAATGGTCCGCATCGCATCTTCACATGCACCACATAATCCGTCTGTCGCCAAAAGCCAGGATCTCCCTTTTGTGGTGGCCACAGACTTTTCACCTCGTCGATGGCCGGAGGTTCAGAATTCAGAACTGGATTCTGTTAACCACAGACGCAAGCCTCAGAGGTTGGGGAGCAGTCACCCAGGGGGTGCAGTTTCAAGGAAGATGGTCAAGTCAGGAAGTCAGCCTTCCAGTCAATATTCTGGAACTCAGGGCCATATACAATGCCCTTCTGCAGGCCTCATATCTTCTTCAAGATTGGGCCATTCAGGTCCAGTCGGACAATGTGACGACAGTGACGTACATAAACCGACAGGGCGGAACAAAAAGGAGAGCAGCAATGTCAGAGGTGTCAAGAATTCTCCCCTGGGCAGAAAAAAACACTGTGGCGTTGTCAGCGGTCTTCATTCCAGGAGTAGACAACTGGGAAGCAGACTTCCTCAGCAGACACGACCTACACCCGGGGGAGTGGAGCCTTCACCCGGAAGTGTTCAGGTGCTTGACACGTCGGTGAGATTAGCCACAAACATGATGGCCTCTTGTCTCAAAAAGAAGCTCAAGCAGTATTGTTCCAGGTCGAGAGACACACAGGCAGTGGCGGTAGACGCTCTAACGACTCCATGGATCTATCAGATGGTGTACGTATTTACTCCACTTCCTTTGAACCCAAGAATTCTAAAAAGAATAAAAATGGAAAAGGTTCACACAATACTCATTGCTCCAGACTGGCCAAGAAGGGCCTGGTATGTGGACCTTCTGGAGATGCTCCTCGAAGATCTGTGGCCTCTACCTCTTTGCTAGGATCTTCTGCAACAGGGCCCATTTGTCTATCAGAACTTACCATGGCTACGTTTGAAGGCATGGAAGTTGAACGGCTGATTCTAGCCCGAAGAGGGATCCCTAACAAAGTTATCCCGACTATGATCCAAGCCAGGAAGGGGGTAACGTTTAAACATTCACACTAAAAAATTGCAGTGCCTGAATCCTAGTTTAACCAGAATATAAATAAACCATATGCTATTTAGTCCAAGAGATCAGGGGAGCAATACTGGGTATACGTTCGCCTCTATAAAGGATTTGTGTAATAATCCTTGATAGTGAAACAGTTTAAAAAGAAGATAGAAGCGCTCATAAACCCTATATATTGAGCTCCTGAAGTATATCAGCCAAAGAAGTCCAAAACTATTTATGAAATAGAATTTATTAAAAACAATGTAAATGCTATATCACTAAAAGCATAACATATGTATATGTAGTAATGAAACTGTAACAATATAGCTGATTTTTCAGGCAATTGCAAACACTTATGTATAATTTGTTACTGTACATAAAAAAAGATCAAATTATGCTGTTTAAAAGTACTGTTGTCACTGTGCGACAGTTAATGTCAGTTCATGAGACTGTTCTATATCCAAATCCATGCATCAATTAGGTTGTATACTTAAGTTATTCAGGTGTAATGCCGGGCGTCCCCGGATCTGATAATTAACATTTAGTTGAAATTGCTACAATGGAAAAGCAATTGGGCTATGTATAGCCGCTGAGATGGAATGGCTGTTTATAGTTACCAAGTCCAGTTTAGTGGTGGATGACGAGGGCCGATTACTAAGTAGCCGCTGATCTAAATTGAGACACCCGCGGTGATGGTACCTTAAGCCGCCGCATCCATGCTGTGTGAATGCAGATGATAGATAGGGCTGTCAGTGTCGGCGGTGTACTAACCGCGCTGGTAATCTGTTATGGCAGCCACTGGTTGTGGCGGTAGATGTGGTCCCGCAGATAGACGTGAAATGTTGCGGTCAAATGAACAAGCTGGAGGGGGATTTTCTACTTGTCTTCCGTGCAGTGCTTGAGGCGGCTCGTGGTTGTTAGGCAGCGTAGCTGATGTCTATGATGTCCACCTGAGACTGGCTTGCGGCAACAGTGGGTGGAGTCCTGACGCATTTCGTCACGGCTACACGTGACTTTTTCCCAAAAAAAGTCGCCACAAGCATTGCACGGAAGACGAGTAGAAAATCCCCCTCCAGCTTGTTCGTTTGACCGCAACATTTCACGTCTATCTGCGGAACCACATCTACCGCCACATCCAGTGGCTGCCATAACAGATTACCAGCGCATTTGTACACCGCCGACACTGACAGCCCTATCTATCATCTGCATTCACACAGCATGGATGCGGCGGCTTAAGGTACCATCACCGCGGGTGTCTCAATTTAGATCAGCGGCTACTTAGTAATCTGCCCTCGTCATCCACCACTAAACTGGACTCGGTAACTATAAACAGCCATTCCATCTCCGCGGCAATACATAGCCCAATTGCTTTTCCATTGTAGCAGTTTCAACTAAATGTTAATTATCAGTTCCGGGGATGCCCGGCATTACACCTGAATAACTTAAGTATACAACCTAATTGATGCATGGATTTGGATATAGAACAGTTTCATGAACTGACATTAACTGTCGCACAGTGACAACAGTACTTTTAAACAGCACAATTTGATACAAGGAAGTATCTTTTTTTATATAACAAATTATACATAACTGTTTGCAATTGCTTGAAAAATCAGCTATATTGTTACAGTTTCATTACTACATATACATATGTTATGCTTTTAGTGATATAGCATTTACATTGTTTTTAATAAATTCTATTTCATAAATAGTTTTGGACTTCTTTGGCTGATATACTTCAGGAGCTCAATATATAGGGTTTATGAGCGCTTCTATCTTCTTTTTTAACGTCTAAACATTACCACCGTATTTGGAAGAAATACGCCTCTTGGTGTGAGAGCAGAAATTATTCTGCGGCAGATTTTCATCTGGGACATTTCCTGCTTTTTCTGCAGGCAGGTGTGGATGTGGGCCTACGTCTGGGCTACATAAAAGTCCAGATTATCCATTTTCTTTCAGAAACAATTGACTTCTCTCCCTGAGGTCCAGACGTTCTTGAAAGGGGTTCTGCACATCCAACCTCCCTTTGTGCCTCCCACGGCACCTTGGGATCTCAATTTGGTGCTGCAGTTCGTCCAATCGGACTGGTTTGAACCGTTACAGGAGGTGGACGTAAAATATCTTACGTGGAAGAGCGTCACACTGTTGGCCTTGGCTTCAGCAATACGTGTGTCAGAGCTGGGGGCTTTGTCTCACAAAAGCCCCTATTTCATTTTCCATGAGGACAGAGCTGAACTCAGAACTCCTCAGCAATTTCTTCCTAAAGTGGTGTCTGCGTTTCACATCAACCAACCTATTGTGGTTCCGGTTGTCACCAACACCTCTTCTACTTCAAAGTCTTTGGATGTTGTGAGGGCTTTGAAGGTGTCTGTAAAGCGAACAACTCGTCACAGAAAATCGGACTCGCTGTTTGTTCTTTATGATCCCAATAAGATTGGGTGTCCTGCTTCTAAGCAGTCCATTGCATACTGGATCAGGCTCACTATCCAGCATCCTTATTCCACGGCAGGTTTGCCGGTTCCAAAATCTGTTCAGGCCCACTCTACTAGGTCGGTGGGTTCTTCCTGGGCGGCTGCCCGGGGTGTCTCGGCTTTACAGCTCTGCCGAGCAGCTATTTGGTCTGGTTCAAACACGTTTGCTAAGTTCTACAAGATCGATACCTTGGCCTCTGAGGACCTTCAGTTTGGTCAATCAGTTCTGCAGGAACTTCAGCACTCCCCCACTCGGTTTGGGAGCTTTGGGACATCCCCATGGTACTAAATGGAACCCCAGTATCCTCTAGGACGTAAGAGAAAATAGGATTTGAATTACCTACCGGTAAATCCTTTTCTCGTAGTCCGTAGAGGATACTGGGCACCCGCCCGGTGCTTCGTTCTTCATGCACTGTTACTTGGATAAATATTGTTGGTTCAGCAGTTGCTGTTCCTGTTTACAGTTTGGTTAGATTGGCTTTCCTCTAGTTTGTGTGTGCTGGTTCGGAATCTCACCACTATCCTTTATATCCTTCTCTCAAAGTATGTAAACCTCCACGGGCACAGTTTCCTAGACTGAGTCTGGTAGGAGGAGCCAGCCCACACTATTAAATTCTTAAAGTGCCCATGGCTCCTAGTGTACCCGTCTATACCCCATGGTACTAAATGGAACCCCAGTATCCTCTACGGACTACGAGAAAAGGATTTGCCGGTAGGTAATTAAAATCCTATTATTTTCAGCCCCCTCCACACCCATTCTGGTTCTGCCCACGGGGGTGTGGTATAATCATTTCAGCTTGCTACCCCTGGGGTAGTGAGGCACCCAACCCTTTACACAGCTAAACCTGATCACTATGGGCGCGATATGCACGGTAACGGGGATCATTTTAGAAAGGAGTTTGGGCGTGATATATCATTTGAATACCGCCCATAGGGCCTAATTCAGACCTGATCGTAGCCCTGCAAAACTTTGTAGGGCTACGATCAGGCACACTGACATGCGGGGGGGGGGGGGGGGGGGGACACACCCAGCCCAGGGCTAGTCCACCCCGCATGTCAGGCACGCCCCCCTCCCCTGCAGAAGTACACAAGCATCGCACAGTGGCAATGCTTTTGCACTTCAGGAGTAGCTGCCAGCCAGCGCAGCTTTTTGCATGCTGGCCGGAAGCTACTCGTCGCTGTCCGGGTCGCAGCGGCTGCGTGTGACGTCATGCAGCTGCTGCAGCCCACCCTCCGCACGGTCCGGCCACGCCTGGATTGGCTGGACTGCGCCCACAAAACTGCGTGCCAATCAGGCAGAGGCAATCGCTAGGCAACGGCAGCCGTCGGCTGTCAGCCAAGCGCTGGCGCACTGCGGTGCTGGCGCATGCGCACTTCTGACCTGATCGCTGCGCTGCAATGAACGGCAGCGTGCGATCAGGTCAGAATGACCCCCATAGAGTAAGTAACCAACAGGCTGGTTTTATATAACTAATGTTTTGCTTATTAACAGCTGGACCGTAATTAGAAGAAGCCTGATTCCCTAGCTCACTGAGAGCATATAGATAGAATTTGTTTTGTATCCATAATGGATCATATAACTAGTCTCCAAAACAATATACTTCCTATTCTTTTATTCTTTGGTCCTAGATTTATTCTCACCAAGCTTCCTATTGTTTGCTATGGTATTTTTTGCTATTTGTATGGGACACAACTGTTTTCTCATCTTTTTTTCTGTACGTGTCCTGTTACGCTTATATTTGGCAATATGATATAGGGGTCTATTCAATTGGTGCCGGTTTTTCCGACAGTCGGAAAAACAGCACTTTTCGACAAAATAGGTCGAATTTGCATTTGACCTATTCAATGACTGTGTCATTTTTCCTACCGTCTAAAAGACCGGCACTTGTCGAAAAACATGTGGATCGGCGAATTAGCCGCGGATCCACGTGTTTTGTCAAATTAGTGGCCAATTCTAACAGGATTTTGGCCCGTTTCGACAATGCAGATTCGACTTCAAAAAAGTCAAATCAGCATTCTCGAAAACGGGCAAACCTTTCAGAATTGCCAGCTAATTGAATACTGAACTGTCGGATCCTCTCCGTCGGAGAGGATCCGACAGTCATTGAATAGACCCCGTACTATGTAAAACCAAATACAATAAATGTAAAAAATATATATAGAGATAATATATTATTGAAAGTAATAAGATATTAAGGTGTTCGGTATACAAGAACCGTAATTACACATAAATAGTATAAATGACCAGATTTCTGGTCTAGAGCTCCTGCAGGACCAGCATAGTCAAAGGCTATATCTATGTACAGTATTTATAAAAATAAAATTGTATGTATGTTCATCATAAACTTGAGAACTACTGAACCGATTTTGATCGTCATTTCACTAAAATGTTCCTTGAGATCGACTGAGTAACATACTGTATGCTATCAATCATTTTGCTATCCTGTTCATTGCTAATTAGTAAACACAATCAAAGCATTGAATTATCTCTTTTGTCGTGCCAGAGCAGGTAATATATGGGGGTCAGCCAGAAGTCACAAGATGGCTACTGCTAGCCCGAGTCAGCAGCGTTGCAGTCAGGGACATGCAGGCGATAACCAAGCGGTATTAGGTGTGCACTGCACCCCATGACACTGAATGGCACCCCCTCATTACACACTGTATTGCTGCACTTGAATAAAATAACATTTTCCTAAGTAACAGGGGAGGGGCACGTGCTTTGGTGTATGCCCCCCCCCCCTTCACCTTCATGCTATTGATGTTTTGAATTCAAGTGCTTACAATTTCCCGGATTTGTCTTGTAATGACAATAAACAAAGCACAAAGCCAGTCCCTTGGTGTCATTGTGTGGACTTGCGCAGTGAGGTCTTCTCTTATGGTCATTTCAATGTGGGTCTCTCCCGAGTCAGTAATGCCACCTATCAAATCATGCTTATAACTGATGACAGTAATCAGATGCGTAATGTGGTTTACAACGAGGTATTTACAGACTGAAGGAATTAGCAGACAATAAGAAAATAAAAATATATTTTTACTACAGAAGATATTAAGACAGATGAGTGAACTAGTCATCTCCAGACTGAATTACTGTAATCTCCTCCTGACTGGCATTCCTGACAAATACCTCTCTCCACTCCAATCTTTCCCCAATGCTGCTGCCCGGCTCATTTTCCTCACCAAACGCGCAACGTCCACCTCTCCTCTCTTACTAGACCTTCACTGGCTCCCCTTCCCTTTCAGAATCCATTTCAAGCTTCTCACACTCGCTTACAAAGCCCTCACCCACTCCTCTCCCATCTACATCTCTGACCTTATCTCCCTTTACACTCCCACCCGTCCTCTTCGCTCTGCTAATGCACGCCGACTCTCCTGCCTACGGATTACTTCCTCCCACTCCTACCTCCAAGATTTTTCACGTGCTGCACCACTTCTCTGGAATTCCCTACCTCTCCCCCTCAGACTCTCCACCTCTCTACAAAACTTCAAACGGGCTCTCAAGACCCACTTCTTCACCAAACCCAGACAAATCTCATCCTAACCCTCTGTTCCACGCTCTCTATGTACCCCATCTGTGTCACCCCTGTCTGTCTACCCCTCCCCTTTAGAATGTAAGCTCTCATGAGCAGGGCCCTCTTCCCTCATGTGCTTATTCTTTTTCTTACTTTAATAATCTTCAACTGCACCACATCCAGCAGTCTTCTGCCACCTGATACTTCTTCCAGTGTCATCTGCTGATGTAACTATGTTTATTCACCCTGTACTTGTCCTATACTGTCATCAACTGTAAGTTGCTGTTTTCCTGTTTGATTATTTGTTTATGTACTCTGTAATTGGGCGCTGCGGAACCCTTGTGGCGCCATATAAATAAAGGATATAATAACTAAAGAAATGGAAAAGCAAAAAATGTATCATTGAATAAAATTAATAATCACTCAGCATCATTGAATAAAATGAATAATCACTCAGCATCATTGAATAAAATGAATAATAACTTGGCAACATCAAGTAGGCACTGCTAGTCATGGTATGCGGCAACAAACATCTATCCTCAGCAGACAGGGCCAGCAACAGAAATCTTGGGGCCCGGTACAGTGATGTCTCTGAGGCTCCCTTACATTGTGTATGTGTGTGTGTGTAGATATATATATATATGTGTGTACAAAGGAAGCGATCAGCGCAAAAAAAAAACCACATTAGTATTTGGACCACACAATAGGATAACTTAATGTCTCCTAGTGTACACTCCCTTTATATAAATGTCAGCTCTAACCTTAAGTAGACTAAGCACTGGTATAAGTGCTTAAAAGATAAAACTTGGAAAAATAGAATAAGGTATTTAGGTGACCAATGGTGTCAAAAGTATTAGGAGACTTAAAACATTGTGAATATAAAAATAGTAAGAAATTTATTGCAGAACGCAGCACTAAAAACAGAGTATCACTGGGTAAAAGATAGGCTGTACAGAATAGCATACACCTAAAAACATACTATAAAATTCAAAAATACAAAATTTTTTTTTAGATAGGAATAAAAAAAATACAAAAATATATAAAATAAAAGTAAAAATACAAAAATAGGTTTTGAAAGGATAAGAGATAAATAGCTTTTGAGGATGAGTTTAGATCAAGTAGCATCCAACGCATTTCATCGTATCTGGACCAGCTAGGATGCAGAATTTGCTACTCTGTACGATCGCACAGGGCAGCATGCCTAGTCTCGCCCATCGTTGCAATCAAAATCTAATTGCGATCGCATCGTTGACCAGGGAATTGCGGATGCTCCCTGCATACACAGCATGGCCACTATTTTCTTTAGCACATGCTGCCACCCCGAAAATGGTCCTGCCATGCCTGCATTGGCCAGAACACTCCCCCTCAACGGTCTGTCGCCTCCCCTCAACCCCACAGCAGCCGCTGTCAATCAAAGTGCAATTGCACTTTGCTAGCTCGCGCATGAAGTCTGAAAAATGGCCTGTTTGCGATTTTCGGACCTTAGCATCTCTTACTGAATAGAGGACTCTGTACGGAGTTGAATTAAAACGAAAGGGTCTGTAGACTGAGTAGAAGTTTTGGTAATCCTGTCTTCCATTCTTTTAATGACACTGCACATAATTATTGCAGCAGATTTGCCCTTTTTAATATTCTATTGCGTTTGATCAATGACCCCACTCTCCCTCATTACCATTCTCATTGCACATAACCCTCATTGCCAAACACATTATACATTGCACGCATTAAATATATAGACACTTCAGTGTTCATGCTAGGATGAACTGTTGTCAGGGCGCTGGCCGGGAAGGTTGGTACTTTTGCGCGTGGTTTCATGATACGTCTCCTCTTTGTCACACTTAGGTGCATACGCAGCACTTACAGACGACATGTTAAATCTGCCACAACTGCAGTGTACATGGTTTTGCCAAATTGATAACTTTTTTGAATAAGGACCTTTGTGTATAAATCTGGCTCTGGTACTAGCCAGTGCCTCCTGAGCTATTTACCTCACTGCGCGTCCCTGCGGTGAGGTAAATGGCTAGATTCCCATTGTACAGAATCTATAGTAGTCGGCCATTTTGCTCAGACATTCTCCCTCATGGACATTTACCTGCTCTGACTGAGGTCCTGACAGTGCTGTGTGGTACCTTGAACTCAGTCAGAGCAGGTAAATGTCCATGAGGGAGAATGTCTGAGCAAAATGGGATTCTACCAACTGATGCCCTCAGGGATTTGTTTTGTCGACATTCATGATGTGGATATGGTTGTAATATCGACATGCTTAGCGTGTTGACATTGATAATGTTGACAGTCATCATGTCGACACTGATGAAATGGAAATAAAACAGTCCTGGTGGCGCAGAGGCTTCACTTACCTACTCATGTGGAGTTGTGGCAGAGTCATCAGATGAAGTGGCTATGACAATAAGTATGCTATCCCTCCTGCTAGTGCCTAACCCTCCCTATGTCCAGCATTCTCCAGATGTTGACACAGTGTCAGACTGGGGCATGTAGGGCCCACTGGGGGAATGCAGTGGTAGGGGCCCATGCTTAGGGGTGTGGCCAGTCTGCAGAGGGGGTGTGGCCTGCCACATCATTGGTTTGACTAACCATTAGAGAGTGCAACATCTGGGCCCCTTCATAAATATATACAGTAAATTCAGCTGCTGCATGCATGATAATGTACCCGATTAATAACAGCAATACACTGTAGAAAATACACCATAGTCCAGTATAAGGTAACATATGTATGATGTATAATTCAAGTGCACAGTCTGGAACCTGATCCTTAGAGCAGGAGGTGGGCCCCCAGGCAGTGGGGCCCACTGGTGTTTTCCCCTGTACTCCTGTGGGCCAGTCCAAGCCTGTGTTGACATGGTGACAGCATACAGATCCAGAGTTGTATCGATCTGTTTTAGTACTGTATGATGTTATTCTGACTATGAGTGGTGGGGGAGTATGAAATGCCTGCGGTCAGAATCCTGCCGTACAGAATCCAGATGGCAGAATTCTTATGATCACAATGTTGACGGATCTAGGTGGATTTTCTAGCTGTAACCCTAATGTACCCCTCCCATAGCCTAACCCTAACTGCCCCCTTCAGCAGCCTAGCCCTAACAGTCCCCTTTGGCAGCCTAACTCTAACTCCTCTCCTGCAGCCTAACCCTTCCCCTAATCCCTCAGGGAACCGCCAGCATTGTGATAGGATTCCGTTGTCTGGATTCTGATTGCCAGGACCCTGACTACATCTCAGTAGTGTGCATCTGTATTACTATGATGATAGTCCGAATATGGGTAGGTCTGGATGTGAGGATGTGACTAGTTTATCCCAGTTTATAAGACCAATCTGGTTATTTATGTTGAAGCATGTTAAGTGCAACTTGGCTTCCCACTTAATCACATCAATACAATCAAGCTAAATTGCAGCATACTGCAACTCTGCCAGTGTTTTGTTGATTTAAACATATCTTTATTTGTCTAAGTGATGTTTGTAATGATATAGAAGTCAGTTTAATCAATGGATGGATTCATATTGAAAATGTAAATAATATAATCTATTAGTGTTACTTCACAGGGAAACTGTTTCCAGGGATTTATTTCCATGAACTGGGCAGCTATGTAATTAATGTTAATGGTCATCCCATTTACAGTATATCTTTGCCACTGCTGCTGGTATCATACAGTTGCTCCTTTCTATAATAAAATTGATGGAAAACAAATACCAGCCACGGTCTATGCTCAAAAATCCTAAAGTGTTGTGGTAAAATATACACATTTAATTATAGTCATATTAGTCATATATGTTTTATGCCAAAGCTAATAACCTATTACTCTCCTACTGTTGCAGTAGTAAAAAAAAATTTGGCATGGCATGCTGGTACTTGTAGTTTCACACTGGCTGGCGAGCCACAGTTTGCCAGAGCCTGCATTTACATTATGCAGGCACTAATAGTCAATATCCAAATCCAAACATATTTGAAAATCATTAGCAGATTGAAGCTGGAAGCACCACAATGATTAAAATGCAAATCGCCACTTAGTATTTAAAAATCTAAATTTTCCCAAAGGGATATTATTCCCAAAGTTATCTGCATGCAGAGAACTAAAAACTGTACAGAAGAAAAATAACATCTTGGCTAATACTACTCTGGGGCTTCCACTCCTGGTAGTGACAGAGTTGCGTACATAGTTTGATGTGTTTTTTATGTTACAGTGCTGATGCCAGTGCATTCTGAATGAGCACAGATCGAAAACAAGCGCTCAGGGGAGTCTAGATGTTGAATCCTATGTACCCTCAGCATTGAAATCTGGTTTGACAGCAGAGCACAAATAATGAAATACATTTACATTATTAAGCTCTGCTGTTTTTCCAATCCATTCCTAATCACTAACAGGAAACATTTTGTTTTGCAGCTTTTTGACAATTTCTATTTCGGAGAACTCAGCCTGGACACCGTTCACCTTTCTCAGAGGTTCTCTGCTGATACCTCTGGCTACTACACGTCATCTGGACAAGTCCGATTGTTCTGAGGAAGTTGCCTGTCCGTAACCTGCGTAATAATCTATGGTTGGATTGTGAGAGATTAGATGGCATCTGGAGGTTTTTGTTTCCCATATTGGTTACAGAGAAAAATGCTACATTTATTACTGTATTACGGTTTACTACTTGGGAATTCAATAAGATATATTTCATAGACTTTAGCCACACCAACCTTATTTGCATTTTTTTTTTAAACGATAAAGGAGGTAATTCTGAGTTGATTGCAGCAGGAACTTTTTTAGCAGTTGGGCAAAACCATGTGCACTGCAGGGGAGGCAGATATAACATGTGCAGAGAGAGTTAGATTTGGGTGTGGTGTGTTCAATCTGCAATCTAAATTGCAGTGTAAAAATAAAGCAGCCAGTATTTACCCTGCACAGAAACAAAATAACCCACCCAAATCTAACTCTCTCTGCACATGTTATATCTGCCTCCCCTGCAGTGCACATGGTTTTGCCCAACTGCTAAAAAAGTTCTTGCTGCGATCAACTCAGAATTACCCCCAAAATGTCTTTCCTTTGCCCATCCATTACTTACTATCCTTTATCATCAGTTGTCTAATTATAGGCTAAAAAAGTATTGTGCCGCAAAAGCTTGCAATGTAACTCTTTATTGAAACATTAAAGATTTCTTTAACGTTATTTCTTCTGAATTTTTTAAACATAGCTATTCATTACAACATGTGGGGCATTAGGCAGGGATGAAATGCATATTAGATGAAATGTACCCTTAAATTTGCTGCTGATAAAAAAAAAATAGTTTTTTTTTTAAAGTGTTCCAGAGGTGTGCACCAGTAGCTTATGTGCGGGGTTTCAGGTATAACTCACAGGGGAATGCCGTTACTATGCCGGCTGACTGAATACCGACGCCGAAATCCCAACACCCGTCAGGACACGATGTCAGAATCCTGACAGCTGGCATTCCGACCATAATAAGTATACTGTGGGCACAGTTTAGGGGGGTTTAGTTTAGCCCCCACCCGGGGGGGTTAGGGTTAGGCTGCAGCACGTGAGATGTTAGGCTGCGGGAAGGGGGGGTAGGGGTTAGGCACCCCCCGGGGAGGGTTAAGGTTAGACTGTGGGGGTGGGAGGGTTCTGTTTAGGCTACGAAGATGGGGGGTTAGCTTTAGGCGCCACCACAGGAAGATTAGGGTTAGGCACTAAGGGGGGGGAGGTTAGGGTTAGGCTGCATTGGGATATTGTAAGCCTCTCGGTGGGTGTGTACCCCTGATATGTTTTTGAACAATAGGGGTAATTCCAAGTTGATCGCAGCAGGAATTTTTTTAGCAGTTGGGCAAAACCATGTGCACTGCAGGGGGGGGGCAGATATAACATTTGCAGAGAGAGTTAGATTTGGGTGGGTTATTTTATTTCTGTGCAGGGTAAATACTGGCTGTTTTATTTTTACACTGCAAATTAGATTGCAGATTGAACACACCCCACCCAAATCTAACTCTCTCTGCACATGTTAGATCTGCCTCCCCTGCAGTGCACATGGTTTTGCCCAATTGCTAACAGAATTCCTGCTGCGATCAACTTGGAATTACCCCCCACAGACATATTGCGTTGGCTGTGCAGCACAGCCAATGCCCAATATATCCACAGATAAAATGGCACATATGGCTATTTGCGCGGAACCGCTGGTGACTAACATTTAAATGCCCGCCCAGTTGTGACGTCAGGCACGACACATGAGGCGGACGATAGGTAAGTGTGTACCCAGTTTAAGGACAGAACTGAAAGCAAGTAAGTTATGTGCAGTGTACTGCAGAGCTAGAGATGTGAGAAGGGAGTATGATTTGTGAGGAAGGGGGGTGGGGGTGAAGGCAGTGTTATCTGTGAGATGGGGGCTGTGTGGAGGCAGTGTGTTGACAGTGTGATCTGTGAGGAAGGGGGCTTGTGTTTAGGCAGTGTCGGGGCTGGCCCGACCCTTAACACATGGTAAGCGAGTAATGCGCCACAATGAGGAGGGCATCGGGCAACCTGGACCACGCCCCCAGCCTACCCGGAAGGCCATGCTGCATCCCCAGCTCTGGAACCTCCTGCAATATTCCCTTCTCAGACGCGGTTCCCTCTAGATGCTGGGCGGACCAGCCGTGACTGTGTGGTGATTGTTGGTTGCGGAAGGCCGGCCCTCTCATGTTACCATCACTTTCAGTTTGGAGTAATCGCAGCCTAGATACACTGCATAACCTTCCTTTGTCTGGTGCTGAGATGTCAGATACCCCAGTGCCCCCTGTTCCTGCATTACTGGAGCCACCTTCAGATAGTAACAGGTAATACACAGAATACTGTATATTAAATAGCCCACAGCTCTGGATTATGTGGCAGCAGCACAAGTGAAAGTGCCCCCTGCAATTCCCCTTCCTCCCCCTGTCACCAGGCTGATCCCCCACACCAGACTAATCCCCTCCCCCTGTCACCAGGCTAACTCCCCCTCACCAGACTAATCCCCCCTGTCATCAGGCTATTTCCCCCATCCCCTTACCAGGCTAATCCTCCTTTCTCTGGCAGGGTCCACAGGTTATCCACAAGATAACAATGGGATATGATGAAGCGACAGCAGATTTGCACCAATCGGTCAAAGCTTTTCTGTCCTCCCAGCATGCAACGGGCCCAGTTTTTTGTTTGGTGCAGCGGGAGCCGGACCATGGTTGGAGGGCTGCTGGTTTTTAGCAGCTCTATGCTTATTTTATTTTGTAGTCTTACTATATTTCTGAGTGATCTTTCTAAACAGGGTCTTATACGTACCTTAGAAAGAGTTGTTCCAAAAACTCTCCGCAGGGTCGCAACAACGCTTACCCACGAGTACAGTGCTGTTTTCGGCGGGCGTCTGTGTCAGATATACTAGCAGGTCCAGCAGACGTTACCAGGCTGTGGCCGGTGCACGGGGAGAAGGTAAGGTATCGGTTCCGCTTAGAAGGGGAATACGGACACAGCCGCACTGTTTTGGGAGGAGATCACCAAACAGTCGCTGACGCGGCTGCCACCTCGGGTGCACTAGCGCTAGGCCTTAGGGATCAGAGGCTCCAGGAATAGTATGAGGCCGCGATCCCTAGGGTTGATGTCAGTAGTGGGGAGTCAGACGCTCTCCTGGTCGCCCCTCCACCCTGTTCATGACCAGTTTCCTCTGAGTATCCCGCCATGAACTTTTTCCCGCTTCTGTCTCAGACGCTGTACACGAAGGGGACCCAGTCGCAGCATAGGCTGCTGTGTGACTGGTGCGTCCGTGTTTACTGAGCATCTGTGTTCACTATAGGTTCATGGAGCAACAGTGTACACTAGTAGCATCTGGATCCACTCGGCATTCGCTAACGTATTGATCGGTCCTGGAAGCGAGGTGAGTCTCCCTGTATCCCACTCTACTGAGTACGGGTTATACAGCACTAAGTCTCTATCTACCCATTGAGTACGAATAGTTAGATAAGTGCCTACTGCATATGAGTCTGTATACATTTACTGTTGTTTCTTTCGCATTGCGTCTGAATACGTTAGATCTGTTTAAACATGATTCAGTAATATGTTCTCCTACATACTTGAAATGTAGTTGATGATGTGCTCATTTTGCTTATTATACTAATGTATAACATGTGACTGACTGCTACTGTGATTGCTGACTTTGCTAAAGTTCAGGCTTTTCGGCCCTTTCGGTCTGAAGGAAAAGCTAAAGGAAAAAGTGATGGCAAGCAGCCCCAATACAACAAGTCTGGTAAGACTAAAAAGTATTGGGCTACCAGAGGACCGGTTGGGAAAACAGATAATAAGCCATCAGCCTGATGGTGCGGGCCTCCACCTGAGGGACCCCAGGGTGGGAGGGGGCAACTTCTTCAGTTTGCACAGATATGGCAGCGGTCTACAACAGATGCCTGGGTGCAGGAAGTGGTATCTCTAGGTTATGCTTTTGCTTTCAAGAAGCACCCTCCTCAAAGGTTTTTATTTTATTTTTGTACCAGCCCATCTCGGGTAGGGATGAAGGCCAGGGATTTGTTAGAAGCAGTTCAGAAATTGCTTCAGTCAGGAGTAGTCATTCCAGTTCCTCCTGCACAATGAGGACAGGGTTTTTACTCCAACCTGTTTTTAGTTCAGAAGCCAAATGGGTCATTTCGGCCCATTCTCAAAGTGCTGAACAAATACATTTGGGTACCTCGGTTTCACATGTAGACGTTACGTTCCATCATTTTGGCCATGGGGCCAGGGGATTATATGATATCCCTGGATATACAGGATGCTTACCTACATGTTACCTATATCACTGTCCCATTAGTGCTATCTCAGGTTCGCTATCCTCCAACAGCATTTTCAGTTCCAGGCACTACCTTTTGGGTTAGCCACAGCTCCCTGAGTATTTACCAAGATTATGATGGTAATGGCAGCTTATCTTGCCAGCAGGGGATAAGAATTTTTCCACACCTCGATGATCTTTTAATCCTGACACAGATGCAGGAATTGCTCTTATGTCATCTGCAACAGACAATAACGTGTCTGCAGAACCACGGATGGCTCATAAATTGGGCAAAATCGCCTCTGGTTCCGTCACAATGGATGACTCACTTGGGAGCTGTACTGGATTCAAGTCTTCAGAGAGTAATTTTTACCTCTGAACAAGATATCCAAGGTCCAGTCAAGGATTCAGGACTTGTTACACAGTCAAAAGGTATCCATTCACGCAGGAATGCGCGTGATGGGTTTGATGGTGTCAACATTCGACATGGTGGAGTATGCACAATTCCACTCAAGGCCTCTGCAGCGTCTGATTCTTGCCAAATGGAATGGGTTGCATCAGACGATAAAAACACAGACTATGTTTCTTACAATAGAAGTGAGAAGGTCATTAGCCTGGTGGCTACAGACATCCCATCTGGACAATGGGAGACCCTTTTGGGTATCAGATTGGGAAATTCTGACAAAAGATGCCAGTCTCCAGGGCTGGGGAGCAGTGTCAGGAACAGAGGCGGAACTACCGCCAGTGCAACCAGTGCGTTGCACTGGGGCCCGCCTCTGTCCAGGGGCCCAAAGCATGTAATAAGTCAAACTGACTCATTACATGCCGCTGTGCGCTGCGGGCAACCGCTGCCTGCAGCGCACAGCCGCCCAGAGAGGAGAGGAGCAGCGGTACGGGGTAAGGAGGAGGAGGGAGGTGGAGGAGGGAGCCGCAGCAGCGCTGTCTTATTGGTGGAGGCGCTGCTGCTGCTGCCCCTCTGCTTCACTATAGGCTGTCTTCCAGCCTATAGTGAAGCAGAGGGGCAGCAGCAGCAGCGCCTCCACCAATAAGACAGCGCTGCTGCGGCTCCCTCCTCCACCTCCCTCCTCCACCTCCCTCCTCCTCCTTCTCTCCTGCCCGGGAATCGTGAGTGACCATAAGCTGCACCGAGGAGCCTGAGCCAGCGGAGAGGGTAAGTATAATTCTTTCTTTCTTTCCTTCTTTCTTTCTTTCTTGGGACTGTCTGCCGCAATGTGTAAAAAGGGGGACTCTTCCTGCCGCAATGTGTAAAAAGGGGGAATCTGCCTGCTGCAATGTGTAAAAAGGGGGAATCTGCCTGCCGTAATGTGTAAAAAGGGCACGCTGTCTGCCGTAATGTGTAACAAGGGCACGCTGTCTGCCGTAATGTGTAAAAAGGGCACGCTGTCTGCCGTTATGTGTAAAAAGTTTACGCTGTCTGCCGCTATGTTTAACAAGGGCACGCTATCTGCCGTTATGTGTAAAAAGTGTACGCTGTCTGCCGCTATGTGTAACAAGGGCACGCTGTCTGCCGCTATGTGTAACAAGGGCACGCTGTCTGCCGCTATGTGTAACAAGGGCATGCTGTCTGCCGTTATGTGTAAAGGGGACGCTGTCTGCCGTTATGTGTAAAAAGGGGACGCTGTCTGCCGTAATGTGTAAAAAGGGGGACGTTGTCTGCCGTAATGTGTAAAAAGGGGACGCTGTCTGCTGTAATGTGTAAAAAGAGGAATCTGTCCGCCGTAAGGTGTAAAAGGGTCTCTACCTGGTGTAGTGGTGCTACTGTGCGGCGCAATTTGAATAATGGAGACTACTGTGCACCGTTTTATGAATTGGTATTATTTTGTGGCCACACCCTTTCCCCACGAAGCAACGCCACTATTTATTTTTGCGCGCGCCTACGGCGCGCAATGCCCCTGTTTTGCACGCAGGGGTGGGGCTCCGATGCCGTTTTTTGCACATAGTGCTAAAATGTCTAGTTACGGCACTGTTGCTAGGTATCCATTTCTCTGGCCCTGAGCAGGTCCCCCTCACCAGATCCCCTCCAGGGGTGAGGGGGTGGACTTGGATGGGATGGGGGGGGATTGGGCCCAAAGCATTTTGTCGCACCTGGGCCCACCGCTCGCTAGTTCCGCCAATGGTCAGGAAGGTAGTTTTTCAGGAGCAATGGACCAAGGAAGAAAGTTGCCTGCCAATAAACATATTGGAACTTCAGGCCATATACATGGCACTGATTCAGGCAAAGGACATTCTTCGGGGAAAACCAGTCCAGATCCGCTCGGGCAATGCAACGGCAGTAACGTACCTCAACGATCAAGGAGGAACTCGCACCTGAAAAGCGATGAAGGCAGTAAGTGGGCAGACATTCATCATCCAGACTTGTCCGCAATGTTTGTTCCGGGAGTCCTAAACTGGGAAGCGGACTTTTTCCGTCGACACGCCATTCAAGCAAACAAATGGGTATACACCCAGAGGTCTTCAAGACTATAGTAGACAAGTGGGGGTTGCCAGAGATAGATTTCATGGCGTCCCGTCTGAGCAACAAAGTGCTCACATACGGGTCAAGTACAAAGGATCCCAGAACGAGCTTTGTGGATGCCCTGTCGGTGAGATGGGTTTTTCATCTGGCTTATGTGTTTCCTCCAATCACCCTATTATCTAGGGTGATGAGAAAGATAAAGCAAGGAAAAGGTGCCGTGATACTAATAGCGCCGGCTTGGCCCAGAAGACATTGGTACATAGATCTGCAGAGAATGTCGCTGCATGTTCCACTTCTGCTCCTTCAACGTCCAGATCTACTGATGCAGGGTCCTTGTTATCACAGACATCTGGATCGGCTGTCTTTGACGGCGTGGCTCTTGAAATCTCACCCTGAGGTCAAGAGTATTCTTACAACAGGTAATTCAAACTATGCTCAGAGCAAGGAAACCTTCCTCAGCTTGCATTTATCACTGAATATAGCAAACCTATATTCATTGGTGCAGTGAACGGAAAATGGACCCTAAATCTTTCAGAGTTTCCAGGGTCTTAGCATTCCTTCAGGCAGGAGTGGAGAAAGGTTTGAATGTGGCTTCTTTGAGAGTGCAAATATCAGCATTCACTGTATGGTTCCAAAAGAAAATTGCCAATTTACAGGATGTACGTACTTTTTTCCAGGGAAAGCTGTGCATTCAACCTCCTTTTCTTCCTCCTACAGTGCCTTGGGACATAAGAATCTACGTGGATCATACTGGTGCCATCAGAAAGGCAGATTCTCTCTTCATTCTCTACGGATTTCACAAGAGAGGATGGCCTGCTGATAAGCAGACACTGGCAAGATGGCTTCGGATGACTATTTCAGAAGCATATTCTCAGGCTTATCTCCCGGTTATGGCTAATGTCTCTGCTCACTCTACTCGTAAGGTAGGTCCATCTTGGGCAGCACAATGTGGTGCTTCAGCAGAACAGATATGTAAGGCAACCACATGGTCTTCCATTAACACATTCATTAGACATTATGCCATGGATACCTTTGCCTCTCATGACGCTGAATTTGGGCGAAGGATTCTCCTGTCCATCAGGGGCGTCCCCACCACTAAATTGCTTTGGGAAATCCCATTGTTATCCTGTGGATAACCTGTGGAACCTGCCGGAGAAATATACGTTATGGTAAGAATTTACCGTTGATAACAGTATTTCTCCTAAGTCCACAGGAATCCCACCCTGACGCACCTGATTTGAGGATCCTTTTACTCACCCCTGCCTCCCCAAGAACCCACAATTTCCCTGTCACCCACTATCTCCCATTCACCCCAACCGCCCCAGTCACCTATCTCCCTGTACCCTTGGGCGTACTGTTGTGTGGTCATGCCCCTTCCTTGTGAGACCACACCCTTTAAGCGCTATCCCTTTAAAGAGTTTACCCCATCAAGGGGCGCCAAAGTCTATATTTGCTTACCAAAAAAAAAATTAAGCCTGCGCAGTGTAATCTACAGTATACAGTACAGTATAAGGCCCTAATTGCAGCCAATGACAGTGCTGCTTAAAGAGGGGATAGGCTGGTACTGTATATGCTGGTTCTGGTTCTGATAATATTATTTATTTATTAGCTATTTCGTATATAGTGCAGCAAATTCTGTTGCACTTTACAAATGGAAACAACAGTGATAAAAAAACAAAACAAAACAACCGGAAACAACAGTGATAAAACAAAGCTGAGTAACAGTCAGTCAAGCTGGCCATACACTATACAATTATCTGGCAGATCTGGCTGGTTGGAATGGAAATCTGGTAATGGATGAGAGCAAATGACAATTGACCATTGGCTCCCAAATACTCGAAACGGACAAAAAGTCTTGTTACTACAAATTGGTTAAAGCAGAAATTCAACCAATTTGTCTGAACTACAGTTTTTTTTTCCATTTTCTAGTGCACAGGTTCTCAAACTCGGTCCTCAGGACCCCACACGGTGCATGTTTTGCAGGTCTCCTCACAGAATCACAAGTGAAATCATTTGCTCCATCTGTGGACCTTTTAAATTGTGTCAGTGAGTAATGAATACACCTGTGCACTTGCTGGGTTACCTGCAAAACATGCACTGTGTGGGGTCCTGAGGACCGAGTTTGAGAACCACTGTTCTAGTGTTTGAGAGCAAATGGTCATTTGTCATTTGTGCTCATCCATTACCAGATTTTCATTCCAACCAGCCAGATCTGGTAGATTATCTGCCAGATAATTGCATAGTGTATGGCCAGCTTTAATGGTGCCCATACACTTGTGAGATAATCGGTGCTAACCTTCGATTCTGACCGCATCTGTGAGAGAAATCGAGGATTGTATGCACATTTTAGGTACCTTTCGACGCGACGCGTGGGCACGCCGGTCGAAAGGCGTGTTTTTAAAAACACATGCTATATATCGCACTGCGATTTGCGATGGGCACCCGCCGGGAGCGGCCAGAGGCGGTGACGTGCCCATCACGTGATTACCATGCAATCTATCACATGATCGCATGGTAATCACTTTGGCAGTTCAGGTGCTATTTCATCGCACCTGAACTGCCGGTGCGATGCCCCGCGATGTCTCGTCACGGGGCATCGCACAAGTGTATGGGCACCATAAGAGGTAGGAAGGCCCTGCGCGCAAGCTTACAATCTATAGGGAAACCAGTGCCTCCCCAGCCATTGACCTTACTGCAGGTAACTGCTCCTATATTGGGAATCTCTTTGACTCTGCAAGGCAGTGAGTTCCAGAGAGTCAGAGATGTAAAGGGGAAAGCTTGAGCCCCACATTAAATATGGATGATTCTATGTATAGTAATTTTTTTTTATTCTTTCAAAATAAATATCAATCTCATTTAGAGACAGAGATGCAAGGAAATATGAGCAGCCAATATATTACAAGTGTGATTACAGCTTATTACAGTAATTGCTTCGGGGGGCATAGAACATAAAACATTCTGAAAGTGATGCCGTTTCCTAATTGTATTGCTAAAATGCTGGAGTGGTCCTTTAACAATAAATGCACTTTAGATTTCATTATCCTTACAGGTGTTATGGGGCAGATGTATTTGCCTGGAGAAGGCATAAGGGAGTGATAAATAAGTGCAAAGTGATAAACGCACCAGCCAATCAGCTCCTAACTGTTAATTTACATATTGGAGCTGATTGGCTGGTGAGTTTATCACCTTGCACTTAACACTGGTTTATCATTTCCTTATGCCTTCTCCAGGTTAATGGATCTGCCCCATTGTTTGAAGGGTTAAACTAATTTAAATCTTACATCACTACTGCTAGTATATAAAATAAGCAATTATAAGTTATAAAATACAGTGCTCCTGGTAAGACTGAGATGCCAGTTTCCATATATAATGTGTGACTTCATTCTGATTGTATTCATCTATTAACACAATTGTTCACACATTAATGGACACACATTCATAGAAAATAAGCTGAGATATCAAATCACATATAACCGTTAATTAAAACATTCAATAAACCAAAAAAGGTATATTGTATTTCATATAGTAGGGGAGAGGCACAATATCATGCATGTACCTATATATCTCCATCAACAGTATATTCATAATATCCTGTATAGTGGCATGCACTTATAAACAGTCAGGAGGCATTCAAGTTGCCGGCTGCCGGAATCCCGACACCGTGTGAAATACCGGCGATCGCAATCCCGACCGACGCCCAGAAACCCCACTCAGGTGGTGGTCCGCCCCACCGCCCGAGGGGGGTATCGCCACCAGGCCTGAAACGTGCTGAGCGCAGCAAGCCTGCGAGGTGACATGCTATGCTCGCCGCCAGTATGCTGGCTGTCGTGATCCCGGCACCGGTCTCCTGACCGCCGGGATCCCAACAGCCGGGATATCATACTGAATCCAAACAGTCAAATGCTTTACCTACACAAAACCATAAGAGTCTGGAAGAGGCTCACAAGGTGAGTTGGAAAGGAAGAGGACTCGTGGCCAAAGCAGATGAGTCAGCAGACATGTCAGAGACAGTCAGTGTATGAGAGCAGCATCAGATCCGTCCATCAGTGTATGAGAGTGGCATCATATCAGTCCGTCAGTGTATGAGAGTGGCATCAGATCAGTCCATCAGTGTATGAGAGTGGCATCAGATCAGTCCATCAGTGTATGAGAGTGGCATCAGATCAGTCCATCAGTGTATGAGAGTGGCATCAGATCAGTCCATCAGTGTATGAGAGTGGCAGCAGATCAGTCCATCAGTGTATGAGAGTGGCAGCAGATCAGTCCATCAGTGTATGAGAGTGGCATCAGATCAGTCCGTCAGTGTGTGCAAGCGACATTGGATCAGTTTCAGTGTGTGCAATTTATTGTACTTTTAAATATATCTGAAGACTAATTTATAAAGATAAGGCGCTAACTAAAATGAATACATTAATTTGCAAAGTGATGCATCACCTGTGCGGTACATTTTGTAGTGATAAAGAATAAATACAGAGTAATTGCTGCTAAGAGCATCACAGTAAGCTCATTGCCTCCACAGGCTTCTGTAGCTTTAGAACGTAATTGTTGAAGAAAATTAAATGATAGACTATTTAAAAGGAGTTCTAGGTATCATCAACTAGAGTAATCAAACCCGTGTCCAACATTTCCAAAGAGCACCGACATAGTTAGGTGATACATTGTTTGGGTGAAGGTATTGTGGATATTTGATAAAGATAAATGTTGGAAATCACTGTAAGGGAAGAAAGTTCGGATAGGGTACTTGGGTGTTTCTCCGGCAGGGTCCACAGGTTATCCACAGTATAACACTGGTATATGGTGAAACAACAGCGGATTTGCACCAATCGGTCAAAGCTTTTCGGCCTTCCAGCATGCAAC
This sequence comes from Pseudophryne corroboree, assembly GCF_028390025.1. Taxonomy (NCBI): domain Eukaryota; kingdom Metazoa; phylum Chordata; class Amphibia; order Anura; family Myobatrachidae; genus Pseudophryne; species Pseudophryne corroboree. The sequence continues at coordinate 593,236,210 of NC_086446.1, read as the reverse complement.
GGGCCCGTCCATATATCCGCGCCTCCTGGCTTGGGCAAATCAGTTTTTCTGTTGGTGCATCAGGAGCCGGACCATGGTCAGAGGGTTGCTGGTTTTTAGCAGCCCTAAGCTTTCTTATGTTATTATTATAGTCTTACTATTTTTTCTTGAGTGATCTTTCTAAAAAGCGTCTAATACATACCTTAGAAAAAGGCGCTCCAACAACTCTCCACCAGGTCACGACAACGCTTACCCACGAGTACAGTGCTGTTTCAGTGGGCATCTGTGTCGAATATACTAGCATGTCCAGCAGACGTTACCAGGCTGTGGCCGGAGCACAGGGGAGAAGGTAATGCATCGGTTCCGCTTAGAAGGGGAATACGGACACAGCCGCACTGTTTTGGGAGGAGACCACCAAATAGTTGCTGACGCGGCTGCCACCTCGGGTGCACCAGCGCTATGAATTAGGGATAAGAGGCTCCAGGAAAAGTATGAGGCCGTGATCCCTAGGGTTGATGTCAGCTGTGGAGAGTCAGACACACTCCCGGTCGCTCCTTGCCCCGGTTCATGACCAGTTTCCTCCGAATCTCCGGTCATGAACTGTTTCCCGCTTCTGTCTCAGACACTGTACATGAAGGGGACCCAGTCGCAGCATAGGCAGCTGTGTGACAGGTGCAACTGTGTTCACTGAGCATCTGTGTTCACTATAGGTTCATGGAGCGGCAGTGTACACTAGTAGCGTTTGGATCCACTCAGCATTCGCTAACGTATTGATCGGTCCTTGAAGCAAGGTGAGTCTCCCTGTATCCCACTCTACTGAGTACGGGTAATACAGCACGAAGTCTCTATCTACCTTTTGAGTATGAATAGTTAGATAAGTACCTATTGCATATGAGTCTGTATACCATTACTGTTGTTTCTTTCGCTATGTGTCTGAATACGATAGATATGTTTAAACATGATTCAGTAATATGTTCTCCTACATACTTGAAATGTAGTTGTAGTTGATGATGTGCTCATATTGCTTATTATACTAATGGATAACGTGACTGACTTCTGGTGTGATTGCTGACTTTGCTATATATTCTGTCAGTTTTTTTCTGTTCCGATCCTCAATACTGGTGCATGGGTAGGGTTGGATTGTAGGTCACTTTAAAAAGCTTAAGGTGATTACAGTCACAAATTGTGTAGTACACTGTGGAAGTGTTGATTATTTATTATGTCTAAGAACGGCAAAGGTGAGGAAGATACACTCACAGCAACACCAGCACTCATACCATGTTTGTCTTGCAAAGCTATGTTAACCTCTCAGGATCTGGTTCAGGATGGTTTGTGTGCAAATTGTTTTAGCTTTCACTAGGGTCTCTTGAAAAATACAAGGCAGATTCAGGTGCAGGTTGATCCACCTTGGGCTATGTTTGCACAGACATTATCCAGTATAGCTGAACGGATAATTCCTCCAACTCCTGCACCAGGGATAGGCTACACAATTAACCCTTACATGCAGCTTCCCACCTGTGGTTTATCACATCCACCAGCAGCCTCTCAAAAGAAACAGGCTGATAAGCCAGTGGTACGTAATTCTTCATCCACAGGCTACACATGTTTCAGATGAGGATTCATCGGAGGATGAAAGCTCAATAAACTCTGCTTCGGCATACGAAGAAGAGGAGGAAGGTCTCAGCTCAGTGGATATAGGGAGGTTAATTAAAGCAATGAAAGCCATTCTATCCTTAGAGGATTCAGCAGAGCCTGTGTTAAAACATCCTAAAACAGTTAAGACTGAGGGGGTCATTCCGACCTGATCGTATGCTAGCTATTTTTTGCAGCGCTGCGATCAGATAGTCACCACCTATAGGGGAGTGTATTTTTGCTTTGCAAGTGTGCGAACTCATGTACAGCTGAGCGGTACAAAAAAGATTTGGGCAGTTTGTGAGTAACCCAGAACTTACTCAGCCGCTGCAGTCACTTCAGCCTGTCCGGGACCGGAATTGATGTCAGGAACCCTCCCAGCGAACGCATGGACACGCCTGCGTTTTTCCAAACGCTCCCAGAAAACAGTCAGTTGCCACCCATAAACGCCCTCTTCCTGTCAATCTCCTTGCGGTCGGCTGTGCGAATGGATTCTTTGTTAAATCCATAACGATCCGCTTTGTACCCATATGACGCGCCTGGCATTGCGGTGCATACGCATGCGCAGTTCTGACCTGATCACAGCGCAGCAAAAAAAACTAGCGTAAGATCAGGTCGGAATGACCCCCTGAGTGTCCAGGGTCAGTTTACGGAAATCATGGAAGAGGCTTGGGCTACGCCCAATAAGAAGTTTAGAATTCCTTAGAAATGGAATTCTAATTATCCTCTTCCAGTTCGGGATTGTTTAAAAAGGGAGGTGGCTCCTAAAGTAGATACGCATGTGATTCGATTAGTGCGAAAATCTACATTACCTTTGCCTTCAACATCAATAAATGATGTCATGGATAGGAGAGTGGATGGTTTTTTTTTAAAAACATTTGTTCCCTGTCTGGGGCAGTCATAAGGCCAGCCATGGCTTCAGCTTGGATGGCAAAGGAAGTGGCTGCCTGGGCTGATGCATTGGAGGGGAATTTTTCAATAGTATCTAGAGAGCAAAAATCCCATATAGCACATATAAAACAGGCTGCAATGTTCTTGAAAGAAGCAGCATTGGATAAGGGTACTATTGCCTCCAGGGCATCAGCTTCAACAATTTCTTCACTGGGTTTGCTGGCTACTCCCCTCTATGCCCCCTCCACAGGCAGTTTAGAAAAAAGTGCCCTCAGGAGAGGATGCACACTCTGGAGCTCCAGAGAGTTTTCTTCAGTTTATTTTAAATCTTTGTTATTTTCGGTATGCTGTTTGGGCAACAGCATACCTGCACCATGGGAGTTAGTGGGGGAAGGGGGGGTCATCGGCCTTGCAAGGTGTCAGAGACGCTTCTCCGCTGCAGGACCACCGTTCTGAGAGGTTGTTTGTACAGTGGGGCACTGCGCCTTAGCTGTCGCAATCGCAGCACGCCGCACACCCCTAACAATAGCCTGAAGGTTACGACAGTGGTGAGTACAAACCGGGGGCCCCCCGGTTCAATGTGTGGCTGACACTCCTAGGTTCAGTTTGAACACACCCAACCCAAAACTAACTCTCTCTGCACATGTTATATCTGCCCCCCTGCAGCGATTGCGGGCCTGGAAGAACAGGAATTTATGGTCTCCCTGGATATCAAGGACGCCTATCTCCATATTCCAATTTGGCTACCTCATGAGGCTTATCTGAGGTTTGCCCTACTGGACGATCACTACCAGTTCCAGGCGCTACCCCTCAGCCTGTCCACAGCTCCGAGGGTGTTCACAAAAGTAATGGCGGAGATAATGTTCCGGATCCAGGGAGTCAATGTTGTCCCTCACCTGGACGATCTCCTGATAAAAGCAAGATCCAGTGAGCTTTTATTGCTCCATATCAAATGCACTATCCAACTTATGTCACACCATGGGTGGATTCTCAATTTACAGAAGTCCCATATGGAGCCACCTCAGCGGCTCCTGTTCCTGGAAATGTTACTGGATACTGGGGCTCAGAAGGTGTTCCTCCCAGAGGACAAGGCAAGTACACTTCAGGAGATGGTCCGCATGGTTCTCTGACCTGCTTGAATATCCATCCATCTTTGCATAAGATTGTTGGGGAAAATGGTAGCCTCATACGAGGCGATCCAATATGGGAGGTTCCATGCCAGAATTTTTCATTTGGATCTCCTGAGCAAGTGGTCCGGATCACATCTTCAGATGCACCGGATGAGACGGCTGTCATCTCAGGCCGGGATTTCACTCATGTGGTGGTTGTGGTCTTCCAGTCTCCTGGAAGACTGGAGTTTCGGGATTCAGGATTGAAGCCTCCTCACGACGGATGCGAGTCTGAGAGGATGGGGAGTTGTCACCCAAGGGGCTCAGTTCCAGGGCAGGTGGTCAGCTCACGAAGCCCTCCTTCCAATCAACATTGTGGAACTTTGGGCGATCTACAATGCTCTGCTTCAGGCCTCTCCTCTACTCAGCGATTACGCGATCCAGGTTCAGTCGGACAACGCCACAGCAGTGGCGTATATCAGTCGGCATGGAGGGACAAAAGCAGGGCCTGCATGCGAGAGGTATCAAAGACACTGCTCTGGGCAGAAAGAAATGCAAGAGCAATGTCAGCAATCTTCATTTCATGAGTAGACAACTGGGAAGTGGACTTCCTGAGTCGTCACGATCTTTACCCGGGAGAGTGGGGGCTCCATCAGGTGTTTCAGCAGATCACCGACCGGTGGGCCTGCCCACAAATAGACATGATGGCTTCTCGACTCAACAAGAAGCTTCGTTGGTATTGCTCTCGAACCAGGGACCCTCAGGCGAGGGCAGTGGATGCACTGACGTCATCTTGGCCTAACCAGCTGGTCTACCTGTTTCCTCTGATTCCATTGCTCCCAAGGGTGCTAAAGCGAATCAGAAATCAAGGTGTCCAGGCAATTCTGATTGCCTCGGAGGGCGTGGTACGCGTATCTCCTGGACATGTCCGTCGAAGACTCTTGGCCTCTACCACTAAGAGAGGATCTTCTTCAACAATGACTACCCGGACTTACGGCGACTTCGTTTGACAGCATGAAGGTTGAACGGAACATCCTAGTTCACAAGGGCCTTTCCAAGAAGTTCATTGCTTCCATGGTTCAGGCCAGGAAACCTGTGACGTTAAAACACTATCATATCTGGAGAAGATATGTCTCTTGGCGCGAGGACCGCACGTACCCGCCTGCGGAGTTCAACTTGGGACGTTTCCTACGTTTCCTGCAGGCTGGTTTGGACAAGGGCTTACGTCTGGGTTTCATTAAGGTCCAGATTTCAGCTCTCTCCATCTTCTTCCAGAAGAAATTGGCAAGTTCAGACCTTTTTGCAAGGGGTACTTATTTATTACCAGTTATTTATATAGCGCACACATATTCCGCAGCGCTTTCCAGAGAATATTTGCTCATTCACATCAGTCCCTGCCCCAGTGGAGCTTACAATCTATATTCCCTATCACATGTACACGCACACACATTCACGCTAGGGTTAATTTTGTTGTGAGCCAATTAACCTACCAGTATATTTTTGGATTGTGGGAGGAAACCCTCCACTTGAATCAACCTATTGTGGTTCCGTCAAGTTCTGGCACTTCTGCTCCTCTGGAGGCATTGGATGTTGTGCGAGACTTGGTCAAGCGAACAGCTCGGATCAGAAAGACGGATTCCTTGTTCATGCTCTATGATGCGCAGAAAAAGGGTTGCCCTGCTTCAAAGCAGTCCATTGCTCATTGACTTAGACTTACTATCCAACAGGCCTATATGTCGGCAGCCGTACCTGTTCCTAAGTCTCTGAAGGCCCACTCTACAAGATCAGTGGGTTTCTTCCTGGGCGGCTGCCCGTGGAGTCTCGGCCTTGCAACTATGCCGAGCTACTACCTGGTCGGGTAAGAAAGGCCAAAGAGGATACCCAGTTTGGGCAGGCGGTGCCGCAGAAGTCTCCGCAGATTCCCGTCCTTTCTGGAAGCTTTGGGACTTCCCCATCGTTCTAAGTCTCCCCAATATCCCTTATGGATGCTAGAGAAAATAGGATTTTAATTAGCTACCGGTAAATCCTTTTCTCGTAGTCCATAAGGGATAATGGGGGTAATTCAGAGTTGATCACAGCAGCAAATTTGTTAGCAGTTGGGCAAAACTATGTGCACTGCAGGTGTGGCAGATATAACATTTGCAGAGAGAGTTAGATTTGGGCTGGTTACTTTGTTTCTGTGCAGGGTAAATATTGGCTGCTTCAATTTTACACTGCAATTTAGATTTCAGTTAGAACACACCCCACCCAAATCTAACTCTCTCTGCACATGTTATATCTGCCCCCCCCTCCCCCCCCGCAATGCACATGATTTTGCCCAACTCCTAACAAATTTGCTGCTGCGATCAACTCTGATTTAGGCCCATTGGGTGCCCGCCTCTGTGCGTTCACTTTTCTACAGGTTCTCTGTTCTGTGGTTACCTGTTCATCTGTTACTGTTATTGTTACCAGCCATTGCTGGTTGTTTTATGCTAGTGGTGTGCTGGTGTGTGACTCTCACCACTGGTTGTTATGTTCCTTCTGTCATATATATCCTTTCTCCTTCGGGCACTGTTTTACCTATAACTGCCTGTGGGAGGGGGCATAGAGGGGAGAAGCCAGCACACCCAGTGAAGAAATTTAAAGTGCCCCAGCTCCTTTGGACCCCGTCTATACCCCATCGTACTAATCTGTCCCCAATATCCCTTATGGACTACGAGAAAAGGATTTACCGGTAGGTAATTAAAATCCTATTTTCCATCCCTTCAATAAAATTACCATCAATCCTTAAGGGTTATTACGTTTTATCACAGTACTTGTGTGTTACATACAGTATCTTGTTGGTTGAGTGTTGGATAAAGGATCACCACACCTACACTGCAGGCCGTAGCTGTGTTCCCAAGCTTATTTCTTTCCTGGAAGCTTTGCAGCAGTGCTACAGGTTGCCACTCCAGGCACACTGCAAGCCAAATGAAGGAGCAGCGGCAGTGCCCCTCCTCCCCCGGGCCCTTGACGACAGCACCCTTGCACACCGTGGCCTCGTGTGTGACCCCATCACCTATAACAGCCGATAGATACAGGTGAGCAGGTGTTACACTTATTCAAAGAATTCTTAAATCCATAGTCTGTTCATCTAGCTGGAAACATTCTCCATATATTCTTTGCTGCAAAGTCATTTTCGGAAACCCCTAATCCTAATTTACTACATCTTTTCTTGTTCCTATTCCCACTCACAAATAAGTCTATACCCTGCCTTCTATGATCTCTCTCCCCCCCCCCCCCCCCCCAACCTCATCTAAATCCTGTATCCGCTCTCTCTACAGATAATGCATACAGTGATTATTGCTATTCACTCTCAAACTACCATCACATTTCTCTGCTCCCTTGTCCCTCAAAGCTCATTGCGCCTGATGCAGAGGTGGATGTAATGTTCATGCGCCAAAATGCGCACGTGATGGCGGATATGGATTGCTCAGAGGTTCAATGGTGTGACCAATGTGTGACCGTAAACGGCAGATATGAGATGGCAGCAATAAGTGTCTCTACATACCTACCAACTGTCCCGATTTTGGCGGTACAGTCCCGTTTTTTGGGGACTGTCCCACCCGCGGGCAGCAGTGTCCCGCGGTGGTGGGGGGGAACGGGACAGTTGATAGACTCTTGCACTCGCTGCAGAGCAGGGTGAATAGGCGCTGTGCGCATGCACACACAGCATCTATTCACTGAGACAGAGGTACTGGGGGCATGCCAACAGCTCCCTGAGTGCTGGCCTTGCCCCCATAGTGACGAGAACGGGGGCCATGGCTCGCGATCTCGGCATTGCTGCGAGACCACGCCCCCTTAATACAAAGTCGCACCCATTGTATGTAGCCATGCCCCTTTTCAGCGGCGGGCGCGGCATTGCCGCATATGGGTTTCCGCTTCCGCATTCTAAAAAGTTGGGAGGTATGCCTCCATGTACAAGACAGCATTTTGACTCATTAGCATGTAATCGTGCCGTAAATCTGTGACGTACAAAATCACAGCTGTGCATGCAACTCGAGTTTATGTGCTTCTGAATCAGGCCCATTGAGAGGCTTGTCTGCACTCACATAGCCTATTGAACCCCCTCCTGTCAGACTTTCCTTGCCCACACGCCACTGAGACTGCACTGACCACAGTCATCAATGTCAGTGCTGAATCTAAAGGCTGTTACTGTACTTGTAATATTCCTGCATTTGACACTGCTGACCTTTCTCTTCTCTTATAAACATTACTATCCCAAGCTCTTCAGGATACTTGGCCTGATTCAGAGGTGCAGGCAGATCTTGCATGCCTGTGTCTTATGAAGGATTCTCAAGTGTGACAATATGCAACACTCACTTTACATACAGTATGTCAGCAATACTCAAGTGCACTGGTGCATCCGATCTCTCACCAAGGAAACAACATCGACGTCCCAGCAGGCCCTGAAACACACCCATGACACATCTTCTTTTCATGAAAACTTTAGGTCACCTCCCAGTCTACACCCTGAACCACCCATGGATCACAGAAGCCATCTCAGGTAATGGTGATGTCGTATGCAAATGCCTACACCATCACAGTCTGTTTCACGCTGGTGCGCAGTAAGGACCTTTTATGGGCTGCACATGTGCAGTGTTCAGATTACCGCTCCTAACATCCCTTCTCTCAACTGCGTTCGCCTCTGAATCACGACCACCGTCCTTCCGTGGTTCTAATCCTATGTATCAGACTGAGCTGTCAGTGTTTGTTTTGTTTGTTTCATCTGTGTTTCCTATGTTAATATTTATTGATCTTTTCTTTTTGTGTTAATTCCCAGTTATCACGAAAGGTACATAAACTGTATTGGTAAGGTGTGCAGCAGTGAAATGCGATACCACAGCAGCCAGGATTGTGAAATGACATATTTATTGAATACACTGCAGTATATTTACAGTAGCTACAGTGACATGTCTGGTCTGCTCTTACAGGGGCTGCTTTAAGCCTGCACGGCTTTCCATGCGATGAATGTATGTATCTGGACACAATACCGCCTCGTTACAGTTGAAGCTACAGCTAGAACATGGTCTAGTTTTATAGCCCCCTTCTCACACCTAGTAATCCAGTCTTGACCAGTTCTCAAGCTGTGGCTTCTTAGCACACGCATCTATTGTGCTATGTAAAATAGCTTGGTCAGCAGTGTGATAAATTGGCAGCTGTAATGCTCAGTGACTCCCATCTTCCTCCCAAGGCCTCCTCAGCAAAAGCTGCTGTTGTCTCATGTAAAATCACTGTTAACTCTATCCTCTCACGATCTGTAAAGCACAACGGTGTATGCGGATGCTTGTATAAATGTAAACTGTTACTAGAAATTCTAACCTACTTATAATTTATAATCATCTTAACATTTTTTCCCACAGCATTGTAATTATCAGCGTCATTTATGTAATAAATGCTATGTTTTGCCTCATGTGTGCGGTGTCGGACTGTGGCATGAAGGGCCCACTGGGGAAATGCAGTGATAATGTACCAGATTAATAGCAGCAATGCACTTTATAAAATACACCCTAGTCCTGTGCAGTATAATGTACAGTAACATATGCATAATGTATAATTCATGTGCACAATCTGATCTCTGGAGGAGGGGGTGCGGGGCTCCCCAGGTAGTGGGGCTGACCGGGGCTTCCCCCTGTACGCCTGTGGGCCAGTCCAACCCTGCATGTATGTCATAAATATATTATGAGAGTGATGGAACGTTGTTATTACTTTTTATTACATATGTAACTTTTGTGTGTTTGAGCATTTTATTACATTGGACCAAGTTTGCCTACAGCACTGAAAGGTACTAAACACAACAGCTGGAGAATACTGTACAAGTCAGATTGCAGGGATAAGAAGGCATAAGATGGGAATGCACCTGTAAATGTGCCTTCTCCACCCCTACCTATTTACATATTCCCATCCTACAATGTGAAACTCTAGCCTCTCCACATTAGTGCATATCTAGGTACAGTCTTTCCGCATCCTATAATGACTGAGGAGGATGTGTACTCTAGTCTCACTATGAAGTATCGCCTGCAATCACGTCCAACTAAATCTGACCTCAAAAACTTAAATACAGTATTTAAACATGTCTCTACTCATTCATCACAATAATTCCAATTTACCAAGACCATGCAGAGAATAGAAAGGGAAGCAATAATGTAACAATCAGAGAGTGATTGTACTTATGGACCCTGTGCAGAGGGTGTGGTATGAAAGGTCGACACCAGAATGTCGACAGGATCTGAATGTTGACATGGACTTTAAATTGACAACCAATATGTCAACATGTTTATAATGGTGTTTTAACATGCCGACACCAGAATGTCTCATAGAGGCTTTGCAGGAAGCCCCCGTTGACAACAGTGATCATTAGAGACCTGGTACAATATGGAATAACTAAAGGGGTGCAGAGGATGCTGGGTAGCAATACTGCAGTACTTTCTCTGTCCAGTGTCAACATGAATCTTTCTGTCTGCCATGGTGGGAAAATAATGGCCTTTGCAGGCTGCTTGTTTTTCACCACTTCTTCTGTTCTTGCACTTCTTAAAAATGTTCTACAGTCTCCTTACTACCTTTAGTATGAAATGTCTTCACCCCCTTGACAGTAATAACTTGTTTTTGGAGTATTATGCAAAATCGCATAATTACATGAGGATCCTACCCCTCCCCAACCTTCAGCTAGTGCTATTTTTTCTTTTTTAGACAGCATCCCTCTCCCTTCCCTGGATGAGGACAGCCTGGCATCTTTGAACGTTCATTGATCTCTGGAGGAAATACGGCTGGTAATTCAGTAGCTGCCTAGGGGGAAACTCCTGGGAACCCTGCAGGAACTTTGTTAACAATATACATATATTTCTAATGTAACCCAGGCCTATAACTCAGGGACTGAGGCAGCCACCCATGCCTGAGCAATGCAGACCTTCGCAATGAATAAAGATTAAGAATATAGGGGCAGATGTATTAACCTGGAGAAGGCATAAGGAAGTGATAAACCAGTGATATTTGCAAGGTGATAAAGGCCCCAGCCAATCAACTCCAATATGTAAATTAACAGTTAGGATCTGATTGGCTGCTGCCTTTATCACCTTGCACATATCACTGGTTTATCACTTCCTTATGCCTTCTCCAGGTTAATACATCTGCCCCATAATGCCTAGTGTGCTCATACATCTTGTCTCAATGCGCCACACAGCGAATGATGCCTGACATGAGTGAGTGACAGGTCCCGTGCACCTCCATTAGCTACGGGAGTCTTCTCTTGCTGAGAATGCGTCTTATTTACATCGCTATGTGAATAAGATTCACAAGCAAAAACACTGGGATAGCACTGTAGCATAGCATTTCATATGCAGATACAGCCACGGACACACACAGAATATAGGCATGCCGCATATCATTTTAATCAGCAAAAGCCATTTGTGCATCATATTTGCATCATTTTGCAAATATGATGCATTTTATTGGAAAAAGACACATGAAAAGGCACTCGCCACTACCAAGTCATGCCACTGCATTACGTGACTAGAAGGGTTGTTTAACGTGCAGAGAGGCTAGCTGTAAGTGGACACGGCGGTATATCTGTCAAAGGCATCTTCAGCCAAAATACTGGGTTATACCAGTAGAAGCAATTGCTTGTTATCACTGTATTTCAAAAACCTTAAATTTGCATGCATAGAAGATGCTAAAATGACCCCTGGGAATCCTGACACTTAGGGTGTCATTTGCTTGACCCCCAAATTTCAGTAAATGTTCAGGAGTTAAGTTTGCTGTAGTATAAAGTATTGCATTTGTTGGAATCTGACGGAGGTCATAGATACCCGCGTGCCTTTCAAAGCCAGGGACCAGGTCTTATCACTCATCGGACCAATGTCAGCTTCCCAAATGAGCTTGAGGCGTGGTAAATCCATTGAGTGGTGAGCATTCAATATAAACGAATAAAGGCAAGAAATGGTTCTACAAGAGCCTAGGGAGGAAAGGAACAGTTTTAAGTGGGGAGTCCTGTATAAGAGGAGGTTCTCCCGAATTGGGTCACTAGGGCAAGCCTGAGTTGTAGATAGCTAAATAGTGTATGGGGGGGATCTGATAGTCAGTACGTAACTGAGCCAAAACCAATAGGCCACCTGATCTAAATTCCCTTCCACTAGGCAATGACTATAGGGGTGAGTGAGCAGGCGCTGACTGAGTAACCAGTAAAGTATGCAGAGCATTCACAGAAGTGTCCTGTACCCAGATGCGTCACATCATGGTGACACCAGTTACGTTGCGAAAAGGGCCGTGGCCTTGTGGGAGGAGAGTGGTCTCGCAGGAGGGGGCATGATTTCGTGGAGATTTGGACTGCCACCGGAGACTGCTGTGATTGCAGTGCCGGCTTCTGCTTTATGGCAGAAGCAGAGTGCTGCATGTATTGTTACAGTGACAGCATTTGGGTGTTACCCCTCGGCGGGTAACACCCAGGTGCGGCCCGCACCCCCCTTGTGACGCACTGCCTGAACCCAAAGCCGCATGTGTGACAACTGAGCTGCATAATAATAAAATTGAAAATGAGGGAGAGCTAGCCCACCTGCAGATTTAGATCTAGTAAGAGTATTATACTGAATACATGTCCAGTGATCCATCCAGACCAGAGCGGAGATCAGACCTTCCACCTTTTAAAATAGTGATAATAGGAGAAAAAATAGGTGATTGGTGAAAAACATAACGTCACAAAAGCTTAGGTTGGACAACCACTTTAATAAGGTTTTTGTTAACTCCTTTTATTCTGCATTCAGTGAAGTCCATTCCCCAATTTTCTGGCAGCTTTATACTGAGGCTTCTAGCACTGGCTACTTTCTAGAGGAAATGGTAGAAGCTCAGATTGTGACTATTCTGAAACCAATATAAACACAAAAGAAATAAACTAGGTGCTTCCTATATATGGTACAACCAAAATGCTGCTCTCTTGCATTACCATTTGGGAGGAGACAGACTCACATCCTGCTGGAGCCTCATAAATGGGATATTATACCAGTTCTGA